>NW_012103698.1:5630013-5645657 GCF_000951045.1 Mandrillus leucophaeus
GGGGAAGGTCTTACTATGTTGCCCAGGCTAGTCTCAAACTCCTGAGCTCAAGTGATCCTCTTCCCTTGGCTTCCTAAAGTGTTGGGATTACAGATGTGAGCCACCCTGTCCAGCCAATAAAGGTGATTTTTAAAAATCTTTATTTTTATTAATCCTATATATACCTATCACCTGCTCCCAAACTCTGGAAGTAAGAAAGGAAGTTTATATACTGACTCTTTTTCTTCAATTTTTCTTCAATTCCATGAGCTGCTTCCAATTTTCCAATAATTCATTTTTAGCCTAAGTTAGTGTCTGTTGCTTGCAACTAACAGAAGCAAATGGAAACATCACTCAATACATATTTAACTAAAACAAAATTTATAGTAAAATCAATATTAAGTTTTGGATTATGTGCTGTAAGATAACACTTAGATGCATTTAAATGAAAAGAAAGCTTGTATCCAGAGTTCTTTATAGCTGCGAGCTGGAACTTCAAAATACCTGGGAGCCCAAATCATAAACTGTTGACAGTAGAACTCATTTTTTATGGCATTCTCATAAATCCCATTATTATTAACTTGACATGCCAGGTTTTTCCTAAATTAGAGCCAATTCTATTCATCATTGTCTTATGATTTATTTCAAAATGATTGCAAGACAAATTTAATGATCATTAAGCTAGAATCGGGCATGATTATGATTTTTGAATGTAGGTTAATTTTACCTGGAGTCTGATATCTTTAAAATATACTTTTTTCTTTCCCAAAAGAAATAGATAATACCAAATTATTCCTTGCTCCAATAAATCATCATTTAAAGCTATTTTTTAAGGACCAAGTAATTTCCATGTCATTCTAAAGTATGTCCTAAGAAAAATTTATGGTATTAGGTAAGATTTAGCACTGCTGGAAATGAAGTATGCTCTCAAAACAGAATTAGTATCTTTATAACTGAAGTGAGCAAAAGCATAAATATATTATAGGTGTTTCCTTAGTCTAGTCTTTTTTGTACAATTTGTAATAATTTTCAGTGATTCTGTTTTCTTGAAGTGCTGAGATAGATATTGGTATCATTAGAGTGATGAGGTAATGTGGCATTTGCTGCAAACCAGGAGTTGGAAATAAAATGGAGAAGGAGTGAAAAGACACTCTGAATATAGGATCACAGAAATATTTGGGAGGAACGTCTCAGTTTTGTTATATGCAGATTGTATCAAGCTCGATTTTTTATAGGCAGAGAATGTGAATTTGCTGATTGCCCATGTAAATCTGGCAGCATGAGGAAGACCCCATTATTCTAGACCCCAAATCATCCTCAACCACTTACTGATTTCTGGAACTGCACCAGATATCCTGTGTCAGCTCTTTGGCTTGACATTGTGTCAGTTATGAGAACACTAACACCATTCACCTCTGGGATTCATGCTGGTTTAGGAACTTGGCATAGTGGAGAAAATCTGTTTTAATCCTAGTATCGGGTGAGCACAGGGGCTCACGCCTGTAATCCAGCGCTTTGGGAGGCCAAGGTGAGAGGACCGCTTGAGTCCAAGAGTTCAAGACATGCCTGGGAAACATGGCAGAAGTTTGTGTCTACTGAAAATACAAAAACTAGTCAGGTGTGGTGGTGTGTGCCTGTAGTCCCAGCTACTTGGGAGACTGAGGTGGAAGGATTGCTTGAGCCCAGGGGTACAAGGCTGCGGTGGCCTATCTTCATGTCACTGTACTCTAGCCTGGGTGATAGAGTAAGACTCTGTCTTAAAAAAAAAAAAAAATCCTAGCTCTATTGATGTGCTAGGTTATAGAAACACGTGTTGAAAAGATTCAGGTTTTAGTTGTACATGCCATGCTACTTATCATTTTATAATAGCTCTTTGAAAGAGGACAACCCGCCCAACATTGTTTTCCATAGAGAGAGCTTCAGATTCTCACTCGTCTCTTAGAGACCAGCGCTTTCAGATTATAGCATGGTCACTCCCAAAAGGGCTGGGACCATCTCAAAGACCCTGACCACCTCATCCCCAAGCCAGAGTGAGACTTGTCCACTAATCCCATCTCTCTGTTGCTTTAGGGCAATTTCATTTCAAAAGACCCTTAGCCATGGTCCATCTCAGTGGCCCATCTCAATACGACTCCCTGACTCTTTTAGGGTGTAGGACTTGGGATATCATTTCCTTCTATCCCAGGACATATTGGTCTCCTTATGCCCACTTCCTTCCCAGGGGCTTGTTCTGCATGTTCAGGCCATGGCATAGCTTCTGCTAATCCCCTCAGAAAGGGCACAGGTTTTTTCCCCCAATACTTGGGACCTTTTGGCTTCAGATTTTCACAACAAATCAAGACCATTCAAATAACTGAAAAATTTGTTTCAAGGTGATTTCTTGTTAATACTGAGTAGGAACTGGAACGGTCTTTCCCTTAAAAAAGTAAAACTTTTGATAGAGCATACTGCTACATTAATATGTTATTCTCCAATTGGCATCATACGTCTTAAACTACATGAATGAAAAGTGTTTACAGCATCTCCATGGTCTATAGTTAATTACTGCAACAACCAATATTCACTTCAATTTGGCAAGCCATTACCATGGGCACTCACTGAGTGGCCAGTCACCAGACTAAGCACTTTAAATTTAATGCTTCTAACAGCCCTGTGAGGCTCAAGGAGGTTAAGTAACTCTGGGTAAGTTCACAGGCTAATCAGTGACAGAGCTAGGAGGTGGTTTATCTGACTTCATCCTTGACTCACTGCACTGCCTCTCCAACAGATGCAATGTTGGTACTTAACATGAGAAGCAAAATTTCAGCAGTTCCTAACTTATCTCCCATTGTCCCCCACAGCAGATACACACACGCATGCACACACACACACACACACCCCACCACATACACACACATATACAAAGTTAGCAAGTGTATTAGTCTGTTTTCACACTGCTGATAAAGACATACCTGAGACTGGGCAATTTACAACAGAAAGAGATTTAATGGACTCACAGTTCCACATGGCTGGGGAAGCCTTATGATCATGGTGGAAGGTGAAAGGCACATCTCACATGGTGGCAAACAAGAGAAGAGAGCTTGTGCAGGGAAATTCCCCTTTATAAAACCATCAAATTTTGTGCAACTTATTCACCATCACAAGAAGAGCACAAGAAAGATCTGCCCCTATGATTCAATTAAGTCCCACCGAGTCTCTCCCACAACACATGGGAATTGTGGGAGCTACAATTCAGGATGAAATTTGGGTGAAGACACAGCCAAACCATATTTGCAAGTAACTTTCACAGCTTCTTCACCTTATACACGTATACATCTCGGTACAGCTATACACACACACACACACACACACACACAAGAATATAGGCACATTGTTCTTGCTGTTGAGCATGTCCAAAAGGAGTTCTGTTCACACTGCAGGTCTAATGAGCCTTACTGAGGAAAAGAGCTAGTGACTTAGTAATTGGCTATATTGGGACCGATGTTTGACCCCCAGGGCTTAAACCCCTGGGTAGTCAAGGTACAACAGCCATCCATCAACCATCCTTCCAAGAAGATGGGGAAGAAACTCATTCTGAGAAGAACAATGACAGAATCCACAAAAATTTTCTCATTCTTTTCAGGAGAACAGAAGACATTACCTTCCACTTTGTTTTCTGGTTCAGATTGTTTCCTAGTTTGCAAACAGCAACAACAAACCAAGATATTGAGCCAAATAAAAGACTCTATCAGAGGACACAGGGTTGTGTTACAGCCTGGTGACAGAGTTTACTAGATAGTCGGGGGTATGTTTTCTATTCTCATCCACTCCTGTCCCACTTTGGCAGGGCAGCCACTCCATGGAGTAGATCAACACAATGTCAGGGCAACAGATGTAGGTACAGAAGGGAGGTTTTGGGAACAGTCATGCCAACCCATGGTGAAACATCTTGTCCAGAGAAAGCAGTGCCTGGCAATTATCTGAGATCCATATACTGAAAGAGAAAAGGAAAAGGATATCAAGGGGGTAAGAGGAAGATGCTGGAGTGGTAGGGGTATGCGTGAGACAATCTGGCCCAAGAAGAGAACAATTTCCACGGTGAAGACTGAGACAGAGGCTACTGTTTAGTTGCACTGACCTATAGCCCTCCACTTAAATTTCTTATTTTTAAAACAAAAGCTAGCCAGTTTTCCCAGCGCCATTTATTAAATAAGGAATCCTTTCCCCATTGCTTGTTTTTGTCAGGTTTGTCAACGATCAGACAGTTGGAGATTTGTGGTATTATTTCTGAGGGCTCTGTTCTGTTCCATTGGTCTATATCTCTGTTTTGGTACAAGTACCATGCTGTTTTGGTTACTGTAGCCTTGTAGTATAGTTTGAAGTCAGGTAGTGTGATGCCTCCAGCTTTGTTCTTTTGGTTTAGCATTGACTTGGCAATGCGAGCTCTTTTTTGGTTCCATATGAACTTCAAAGTAGTTTTTTCCAATTCTGTGAAGAAAGCCATTGTTAGCTTAATAGGGATGGCATTGAATCTATAAATTACCTTGGGCAGTATGGCCATTTTCACAACATTGATTCTTCCTATCCATGAGCATGGAATGTTCTTCCATTTGTTTGTGTCCTCTTTTATTTCGTTGAGCAGTGGTTTGTAGTTCTCCTTGAAGAAGTCCTTCACGTGCCTTGTAAGTTGGATTCCTAGGTATTTTATTCTCTTTGAAGCAATTATGAATGGGAGTTCACTCATGACTTGGCTCTCTGTTTGTCTGCTACTGGTGTATAAGAATGCTTGTGATTTTTGCACATTGATTTTGTATCCTGAGACTTTGCTGAAGTTGCTTATCAGTGTAAGGAGATTTTGGGCTGAGACAGTGGGCTTTTCTAGAGATACAATCATGTCATCTGCAAACAGGGACAATTTGACTTCCTCTTTTCCTAATTGAATACCCTTTATTTCTTTCTCCTGCCTGATTGCCCTGGCCAGAACTTCTAATACTATGTTGAATGGGAGTGGTGAGAGAGGGCAGCCATATGTAGAAAGCTGAAACTGGATCCCTTCCTTACACCTTATACAAACATTAATTCAAGATGGATTAAAGACTTAAATTTAAAATCCCAAACCATAAAAACCCTAGAAGAAAACCTAGGCAATACCATTCAGCACATAGGCATGGGCAAAGACTTCATGACTAAAACAAAAACAATGGCAACAAAAGCCAAAATTAAAAAATGGGATCTAATTAAACTAAAGAGCTTCTGCACAGTGAAAGAAACTACCATCAGAGTGAACAGGCAACCTACAGAACAGGAAAATATTTATGCAGTCTACCCATCTGACAAAGGGCTAATATCCGGAATCTACAAAGAACTCAAACAAATTTACAAGAAAAAAATAAACAACTCCATCAAAAAGTGGGCGAAGGATATGAACAGACACTTCTCAAAAGAAGACATTTATTCAGCCAACAGACACATGAAAAAATGTTCATCATCACTGGTCATCAGAGAAATGCAAATCAAAACCATAATGAGATACCATCTCACACCAGTTAGAATGGTGATCATTAAAAAGTCAGGAAACAACAGGTGCTGAAGAGGATGTGGAGAAATAGGAATACTTTTACACTGTTTGTGGGACTGTAAACTAGTTCGACCATTGTAGAAGATAGCGTGGCAATTCCTCAAGGATCTAGAACTAGAAATATCATTTAACCCAGCCATCCCATTACTGGGTATATGCCCAAAGGATTATAAATCATGCTGCTATAAAGATACACGCACACATATGTTTATTGTGGCACTATTCACAATAGCAAAGACTTGGAACCAACCCAAATGTCCATCAATGATAGACTGGATTAAGAAAATGTGGCACATATACACCATGGAATATTATGCAGCCATAAAAATGGATGAGTTCATGTCCTTTGTATGGACATGGATGCAGCTGGAAACCATCATTCTCAGCAAACTATCACAAGGCCAAAAAACCAAACACCACATGTTCTCACTCATAGGTGGAAATGGAACAATGAGAACCCTTGGACACAGGAAGGGGAACATCACACACTGGGGCCTGTTGGGGGATGGGGGGTTACGGGAGAAATACCTAATGTAAATGACGAGTTAATGGGTGCAGCAAACCAACATGGCACATGTATACATATGTAACAAACCTGCACGTTGTGCACATGTACCCTAGAACTTAAAGTATAATAAAAAAATTGTCTTAACATAATTGATTTTTTTTATATTTCTTAATACTGTCATTTTAATGGGGAAAAATCTCATTGTACTTTCATTTTTAACTGTTTAAACACATAGACTTTTTAATGTTAAAGATTACATTCATGTTATCTGTTTGTAAAAAAACGATGTTTAAGCTGTGTAACAACAAAATGTTATTTCTTTGACTTTCATATTAAATAAGATAGAAGCTAAAAAAAAAAAAAAGAAAGAAAAGCTAAGACACATTGTTCATAGGACCAGAATACTTTAAAATTTAGACTAAGAATCATAGACTTCTATCACCTTAGAGTTGGCAGGGACGTTAGAGTTTAACTATTCTGTGTTAACGCTCCATGCTGAATTTTCTTTACGCCACCTTTGACAGATGCTCTCCTTGCCTTTCCTTGAACATTATCCCTCAGTGGCACCACATTCCTGCAGCATACGGGTCAGATTGTTAGGCCCTCAATAAGAGCCCAAAGTTAACCGGCTCAATGTCCCCATATCATTACTGTTCACAGACCTGCATCCTAGATTTTAAAAAAGAAAACAATGTTATGGTCCATGAGCAGATACGGTCTATGTCCATACAATTTCAGATTGTCCCTCAAGAAGGGGTGAAAAAGAGTCAAGAATACTTTGATATTAAACACGGTGTTTATCTCTTTCAGGACTATTCACAAGTATTCAGTGATTCTGGAAGAAGAGTAGGCCAGGGAAAATAATAAATTTCTCTTATGAAACCAGAATTGAAATGGGGTAGCATATATATACACTTGTACCTACGTATTAATTTATTCAATCAGTGTTTATTAAGTACATGCTATATTCAAGACTTTATGCTCAGAACGAAAGTTACAAAGACAAAGGAGTCCAGCACTCAATAGGCTATTCTACAATTTAATAAAATAAAGTTTTAGGGCCCTAGCATCACAAAGATATATCCAAATTAGGTTAAGAGGTTAACAGGACTGCTTAGAGAAAAAAGAAACTGGACCCCTCCCTTATACTTTACACAAAAATTAACTCAAGATGGATTAAAGACTTAAATTTAAAACCCCAAACCATAAAAACCCTAGAAGAAAACCTAGGCAATACCATTCAGCACATACGCATGGGCAAAGACTTCATGACTAAAACACCAAAAACAATGGCAACAAAAGCCAAAATTTAAAAATGGGATCTAATTAAACTAAAGAGCTTCTGCACAGCAAAAGAAACTATCATTGGAGTGAACTGGCAACCTACAGAACGGGAGAAAAATTTTGCAATCTATCTATCTGACAAAGAGCTAATATCCAGAATCTACAAAGAACATAAACAAATTTACAAGAAAAAAACAAACAACCGCATCAAAAAGTGGGCAAAGGATAGGAACAGACATTCCTCAAAAGGAGACATTTATGTGGCCAACAAACATGAAAAAAAGCTCATTATCACTGGTCATTAGAGAAATGCAAATCAAAACCACAAAGAGATGCCATCTCACACAGTTAGAGTGGCGATCATTAAAGAGTCAGGAAACAACAGATGCTGGTGAGGCTGTGGAGAAATAGGGATGCTTTTACACTCTTGGTGGGAGTGTAAATTAGTTCAACCATTGAGGAAGACAGTGCGGTGATTCCTCAAGGATCTAAAACCAAAGATACCATTTGACCCAGCAATCCCATTACTAAGTATATACCCAAAGGATTATAAATCATTCTGCTATAAAGACACATGTACATGTATGTTTCCTGCAGCACTGTTCACAATAGCAAAGACTTGTAACCAACTTAAATGCCCATCAGTGATAGACTGGATAAATAAAATGCGGCACATATACACCAGAGGATAGTATGCAGTCATAAAAAAAGAATGAGTTCATGTCCTTTGCAGGAACATGGATGAAGCTGGAAACCATCATTCTCAGAAAACTAACACAGGAACAGAAAACCAAACACTGCATGTTCTCACTCATAAGTGGGAGTTGAACAATGAGAACACATGGACACAGAGAGGGGAACATCACACACTGGGGCCTGTCAGGGGATTGGGTGCAAGGGGAGGGATAACATTAGGATAAATACCTAATGCACGTGGGGTTTTAAAACCTAGATGGCAGGTTGATAGGTGCAGCAAACCACCATGGCACATGTATACCTATGTAAAAAACCTGCATGTTCAGCACATGTATTCCAGAACTTAAAGTGAAAAAAAAGAAAAAAAAGGACTGCTTAGTTCTCGTGTTGGTATTACAGCTTTGGAGCAGACGCACAGAGGTGTGCTCAGAGAGTCAGTCATTGAAGGTGCTGTGTCCTGAACAAGCACTTATCCATGCCTCTGTACACTTGACTTCACTTGTGTTCTATCAGCCAAAACCTGGAAAGGATTCATCTGAAGAGAGCAGGCGTTTAACAAGGGGAAATGAAAAATTTTAACTACCTACTGTTTCTATGCTTCGTGGACCTTTTTTAAAAATTTATTTAAAGCCAAGCAACATGGAACAAAAAGCCCTGAATTCAACTGATTTTAAAGAGATGCAGAACTTGCTGTGACACACTGGAGCTACCAGCTGGCAAGCAGTGCAGCCCCACTGAATAAGGCACCAGGAGGAGAAATCACTGTAGAACCACTAGGGGGGACCACAGCTCCAGAGAGCAGAGGGAACTGCTTTGGGTGGAGAAAGCCACATGGATGCTTCCTGTGGTTTTAATTTTGTTCTTTAAAATTCTTAACCACGGAATTCTGCCTCTTCTCCCAAATAGCCACTAACAGGAGAGCACCTACTGCTGCAACTGTACATTAAGAATAATCATTAGAAACAAAAGGATATTAAATGGAACTAACTGAGGTCCCCATGAAGAGCCAGGAAATTTAGGAAATCTACATATACGTATCTCAATCTATCCTTTTAATTCTGTTATAAATTTTATCATGGACACAAAATAAAGGATAAATGAGGCTGAAAACTATTCTGTATATCATTAGGAAGTGAAGATGCCTTAGCAGGGAAAGGAAATCAGCCATGTGGGGCGGATTCACAGCCCAGCTCTGCTTCCCCACCATCAAAAGGCTTCAACACAGTCAACTCTATGCTATGGACTGGGGTAGGGAATGCTTTAGAAGTGAGAGGAATTTAGACTAGTTGTGTGTCTCTCGGTCCAAGAAGGAGACCTGTATAGAACTAGCATTCAGAATAGAACAGTCAATACACAATGAACCCCTTTCTGGAAATTCCAAGTATGAGATGGGAACGTATAAAACAAGATATGGAGCTCTATTCACATTACAAAAGTGTTAACAATACAAAAGCACTCTCGCTTTTTTTCTCGTAATTCTTTTTTTTTTTTAATTTATATTCAGGGGATATATGTGCATATTTGTTACATGGGTATATTGTGGAATGGTGGGGATTGGGCTTCTCGTATACCTGTCACCCAACTATTGAACATTTCATCCAATATATCCAATGGGTAATCTTTCAACCCTCTCCCTCTCCTTCCTTTCCCCTTTTTAGAGTCCCCAGTGGCTATTATTTCCATCTTATGTCCATGTGTACCCATTGTTATAAATGAGAACATGCGATATTTAATTTTCTGCTTCTGAGTTAGTTCGCTTAGGATAATGGCCTCCAGCTCTATCCATGTTTCTGCAGAGAAGATGATTTCATCCTTTTTTTTTTAAGGCTATGTAGTATTCCATGGTGTATATATACCACATTTTCTTTACCCAGTCAACCATTGATGGGCACTTAGATTGGTTCCATGGCTTTGCTATTGTGAATAGCACTACCACTTTTTAAAGGATGCATTTATCATAGGATTTCATTTGAAAGAAATCCTGCTGGTGCATTTAAAATTGGTGAAATTGCCAACATTTTAAAAACATAATTTTTCAGTAATATGTTTATGTCCTCATGACATTCTAAAAACAGAGGTAAAAAGTATAATATTTCTAAGAAACAAATGCCATTATCATTCATTTTTTTCTAAAGTTAGCTTTATGTGTTTCATGATTCTCTCATAACAGTCATGTGAAAATATCAGATGTAAGACATTTCCATTTAAAGTTGGGCATTGCAGGAGCAAAATACCAATCAATTTGTCAAAGAAAATATGATAGACACATCAAAGTCAAGCTTACAAGCAATGGGGAAAACATCTGCTCAAATTATTTTCACTTTGGTTTCTACATATTTAATTTTTCAACAATTTAACTATTTAAATTCAAAGTTTCCAACTGTATTGCTAAACTAGAAATTGCTGAGATCTTCAAAAACATTTATTAAGAAAAAAATTGACATGAACCCTAGACTAATTAAAACTATAGATATATATTTTGGGGGGAGTGTTCGAGTTCCAGGTTAATCACCTGTGCTTTAGGCTGGAGGCAACATGAACTCTAAGAAAAGATGTATTATGTGGAAGTGGAAAGACCCATTGATACAAAAACAACATCTGCTCCAACCCCTACGCAATCAGAGTGCCAAGCTGAAAATGCCTTTGGCAGTATATCTGCGGTATTTAAGTCTCATGCCGAAATGACCTAGAGGTGCAGTTTCACATAGCCCTGGGGAAGGCTGACATCTAGTAGAAGGGTCTGCGGTGAATGGTGAGGGTCAAGTTGAGCAGCTGAGCCCCACTCCCTTGCCTCCAATCCAAGCCAGGTTTATCTGTTTATATATTGGGCTTCTCAGTGTGATTTTATTTGAAGGAAAGTTTTTTTCTGCTAAAAAATATGAATTAGGAGGATGTGAAAGTGCCGAAAAGGTTATCTCTGGGTGATTTTTATCTTTTGGATCATCCATGGTTTATTTTTCTATTTTTGCTTTCTATATCTTTCATATTTTCAACAATAAAAATGTATTGCTTGTGTAATTAAAACACATGCAAAGTTACATTAAAATAAAAGAATAAGCTTTGCCTACTTCTCCAAAAAAAAGTGCTGAAAACAGGCTTTCTGCTGGGATTGTAGAATTTTGAATGTGCGTTGCAGTTTTCAAACATAAAGCACAGCTGTTTTGTCTCTTACCCCGAAGCTGTGAAAAAGGGGAAAGATTTTTGAAAGCAGGAACAGGAAAAGACTGTTGAGAAAAGTGGCTGCTATTTCTAGGCTAAAGTCTCCCTGACAACACTGTTCTTAGAAGTAACGCCTTCTTACGTGGTCTTAGCGGGACTGATGGGTGATGAATCCAGAGGTTCTGTGGGACCCAAAGTCAGCAGAGACCAGAATAAGTTTGAGACAAAGCAAAGAATCATAGCAGGCTGGAGAGATGTAACAGACAATTTACTGCAGTCAGTGGTGTCTAACGGTCAGTGTAGCTCAGTGGACCACAGAGATCTGCAAGAAGATAGGACCAAAGAGGTCACGAGGTTTGCAGCGTTGCAGGTCAGGATGAGGTTCCTGAGATACGAGAGGGTCCAAGACCTCAGGGATTGAGTCTGAAGAAGAAGTGCAGCTTTAAGGAACAGTTACAAAGAGCAAAACGTGAGCATAATCAGCAATTGGCTGGCACAGAAAAACTGCAGACTGATTAAAAATCAGTACTGGACATTGGGGGTTAGAAATGATTTAGAGGTGCAATGCTCTAAAGTAAAAAAGACCCAATTGTAATTTAGTTTTAAACAAGTGTGATTTAAAAACAAAGCACAACAGATAAAACGAATGGGCATAGCTTTTGTAACTAGATCCCTGAGCGGCATTCCCCCCTCAATGGATCAGGCAATTCTGGAATGCCTGAATTTAATGAAACAGAGCTACGTTACAGATGTAAATAACAAAAACAAGGAATTCACAAGACAGGCACAGAAGCACACACATTGGAGACAGGACTTAAGTGTGTGTAGAGAACCTGTGTAGGTGTCACTATCAGCCTACATCTAAAGCAGCGGTTCCCAAAGTGTGGTCTCCAGACCAGCATCACCAGCTTCACCTGGGAGCTTGCTGGAAATGCACATTCCCAGGCTCTGCTTCAGACCTACTGGATCATAAACTCTAGTTTGTGAGGCCTAGGAACCCGTTTTTAAAGGGCTACCAGGTCATTTTTATGCATGTTAAATTTTAAAAATTGTTGATCCAAAAATATTAAAATCACCAGAAAAAGTTACCTATCAAACATAGTGAACACAAGAATGAACATCAAAAGAAGACGATGCCAAATGGAGCCAGTCAAGGACTGAGATTCAACCTTAAACCATCCATGGCTAGAATTCTTACCCATCTCCCACCCTAGTTCAAGTCTACATTGTTTCTTGCCTGGACTACTTCCATAATAGCTGGGATGGCCATCTGTCCTGGTTTGCCTGGGGAGGTCCTGGTTTGAACCTGTTGTCCTGGTGTAATAATAAAAGGTCCCCATTCTACTCTCAAATTTGTCCAGGTTTAGAATATAATTGTATGGCTCCTCTAGCAATAGCCTCCTCACCATCTCCCCTGCTTCCGCTTTTGCCCATCTCCAATATGGTATCTTCACAGAAGCTAAGAATGTAAATTGTTGATGTTACTCCTCTCCTTCAAAGCCCTTCCATGACTTTTCGTTGCTCTGAGATAGAACTCAGACCCTTTGCAATGGCCCTCAGTGTTTATCTTCCCATCTTCTCCTTGTTCCATGTTCCTTCTTGCTTTCTTCATTCTGAGTAAAGTAGCCTCCTGTCAGTACCTTGAGAATCCATGTTCGTCTGACCTCAAGACCTCTGCACATGCTGAGAAGGACAGCCCTTCTTCCTGGACTGCCCAATTTCCCTCCCTCTGCCAGTGTCATGTAGTCTCTTTTTTTTCACTTGGTAATATTCTGAATGATTTCTCAAATACTCTTTGAAAGAATTATTTTAATGACTGCATAGTTTCCCATCATGATTTGCCTTAATTTATTTAGCCATTACCTAATATTATACATTTTGGATTGCTCCCTATTTTTTACTGTTATGAACGAAGCTATAATTATAAATTAGTTATGGTTCTTGGTTGCAACCAACGCAAACTACCTTAGGCAAAAAGGGAAACTTATCGGAATGATATTGAGATTTCTCCATAAATGAAATAAGCGTTAAACAAAGAAATTGCACAAAAGGCAGTGATAGAATAATTGAGACCAAGTATATAAATGTTATCTATCCATCTATCTATCTATCTATCTATCTATCTATCTATCTATCTATCTATCTATCTATCCATCTATCTACACACAGAGGGATATATATACACAAACATACATAAATACACATATACATACGTGTGTATATACATATATATTAAAATGCTCACTCATCTTTTCTTCCCTCTGTGTGCAGCATCGCCCTTTCTCTCTAGAAAAGACTCACTCTACATGGCTGCTAATGCTCTTAAACCACGGCTCCCACCACCAGTCAGAGATACTGAATCATACTCTCTCTTACCTGACTAACAAGTTGGGCTAAAAACCAGACAGGTTTGGAACTGCAACATCCTTTCAAAATTCCCCAAGGAAGGGCTCAGATTGGCTCCACTTGGGTCAAGTAGCTACCCTTGGGACAATCGGCGATAATAACATGTGTACAAACCCCATGGTTAACAGGGAGTATGAAGCCTAGATAAAGGAGGTGCTTCTTCCCAGAACATGGACAGAGAGATGCTGAGCAAACACAATTATAGATACCTACTATAGAAGAAGATATTTGTTTGTAATGCTATGGGGGGGGGGATTAAAATCTCATGCATATTTTTAAATAATAAAGACATAAAAGAAAATGGTTTTAAAACCTGTAACTTCCATCTCTTAAGTCTTTCATTTTTTTAACTTCATTTAAGTATTTTTCCACATGCACAGTTTGAACTGTCTAGTTTTGAATAGTTACATTCAAATTAAACATAAAATCCCATATTAAGGCTTTTGTCACTTACCATTTTATCACATATTTGTTCACGTCTGCATTGGCGTCCCTGTGTTTTCCTTCTATCTCATTACTAAAATGGAATCTGCTCACTGTACTACCACTACTAATGATAATGGCTGAAACTTGAATGGAGTTTTCTGGGCATTGCCCTAAGCACATTATATACTGTAGTATTTAAAATATTTAATTTTGATTCATCTGCCTGAGTACTGACTTATCAGGTAGGTGCAATTGTTGTCTCCATTTGTTTGGGAATAGGAAACTGAGGCACAGAGATGTTGAGCACCATGTGCTAGCGAGTGGCAGGATCAGTCTCCAGAAGGCCAGCTCTAGATTTACAAAGTAACATGTGGATGAAGCAGGAAAACACATACCTGCTCCTGACTCCCTGAGATCACACCTATTTACATTTGGATATATCTTATCCCATCTTTAAAAAATTTGCATTCTTTTTCTTACACAGTTAAAATTATACCACGAGGTACATGACACATATTTGGCAGATATCGCTGCATTCCCTATCCTGATCCCCATCTCACCCCAAACAACCACAGCCCACATCAACTTCTGTCCATACCATTCATTCCTGTTCCATGCTTTGAGGCCCAGATGTGGCCTAAAAATCCATCTGGGAGAAAAAGAAGCACTCCCAGTCAATTCTAGCTGACATGTGCGATAAACCTATCTACAATTTGTGTACTTTAATATATCATTAAAATTCCTGCATTTCCCCACATTGTTAGAATCCCTTTAAGAACATCTTTTAAAGCAGAATGATTTTTTCATTTCCTAAATATGATCATTTAAATCATTTTCGCTATTTTTGCCATTATAAATAGTACATAGCTGTTTTAAAATAATATATAATGCTATAATGAATAATGTAAATTTTATCTTTATTTCAGGTTTTTTCCTTAGTACACATTCTAACGGAAAGCATAAATGCCAGACCTTTTATGTCACAATGCTCCCAATCTTCAGTTTTCCATTTCCATTTTCTCTTCTCAGTCAGATCCATTATGGGGGGTGGGGTTGGGGAGGTCGACTAGGGAGGAGGGAGAGGCAGAGAGGGGAGATGTATGTGGATGTCACGGGGAGAGGGGGCTGCTTCTTCCTTCTTCCTGATGGCACCAGGGAAACACTCCTAGCCCCTCTTCCATACCCTTGCCTACTCTTCCCTGGGTAGCAGTGGAAGTGGAACAGAGATGTAAGTTGGGCTAAAAAAGACTACACAGGTTTGGAATTGCACCATCGTTTCTGAACCAAGCCTGCCTTCAGGAAACAATTGCTCTTCTCAGCCCTCCATGCTGAATGTTTACCAGGACAGGCACTCACTTAGGGGAGACATTTCTGAAGATAGCTGTCTAGTCCTAGGGTTCAGTTAGGAAATCCAATATTTCATAGATATAAGACATGTTCTCTAATATGAGCTTTATCAGATCATAAGGGAAGGATCTGGGCCCATCTGCCCAATCCTTACTATTTCTCAATTGGTTCAGAACTTGGGAAGATGGCCGGGCGCGGTGGCTCAAGCCTGTAATCCCAGCACTTTGGGAGGCCGAGACGGGCGGATCACGAGGTCAGGAGATCGAGACCATCCTGGCTAAT
>NW_012103698.1:5650372-5651563 GCF_000951045.1 Mandrillus leucophaeus
AACTAAAAGTAGAACTACCATTTGGTCCAGTAATCTCACTACTGGGTATCTACCCAGAGGAAAAGAAGTCACTATACAAAAAAGATACTTGCACACACACACATGCATATTTATAACAGCACAATTTGCAATTGCAAAAATGTGGAACCAACCCAAATGCCCATCAATCAATGAGTGGATAAAGAAACTGTGATATATTTTTTTATATATATATATATATGTGTGTGTGTGTGTGTGTGTGTGTGTATATGTATATACATATACACACACACACATTACAGTTGTGTGATATGATATTTTTTATATATATATATACGATGGAATACTACTCAGCCATGAAAAAGGAATGAATTAATGGCATTCGCAGCAACCTGGATGAAATTGGAGACTATTATTCTAAGTGAAGTAACTCAGGAATGGAAAACCAAATATCATCTGTTCTCACTTGTAAGTGGGAGCTAAGTTATGAGGATTCAAAGGCATAAGAATGACACAATGGACTTTGGGGACTTAGGGGGAAAGGGTAGGAAGGGGGTGAGGAATAAAAGACTACAAACTGGGTGCAGTGTATGTTGCTCAGGTAATGAGTGCACCAAAATCTCACAAATCACCACTAAATAACTTACTTACTCATGTAACTAAACACCACCACCAGGTTCCCCAATAACCTATGGAAATAAAAAACTAAAAACAAAAACAAACAGCAAAATAAACAAAATTAGTGACTCTCAAACTTTAATATGCATCTGACTCACCTTAAGGTTTATTAAGATACAGACTGCTGGGTGCCACCACCAGAGTTTCTAGTTCAGCAGGTCTGGGTAGGAAGCTGAGAATCTGCATTTTTTACAAGTTCCTTGCTGTTGTGTTGGTCTGGGACCATACTTTGAGAACCACTGCTCTAAATGATTATTTCAAAATTCCCAGAGTACTGGCCTTCAATTCAAGTGTATTTAACAAAGAAGAGCAGAACGCAGAATGAGGGCAGTCATTGATGTGGTGTGACCCACTCAGGAATTCCCTCTGCTGTGACTTCCAGCCAGCCCCCTTTCTACACAGACCCCACTTTCAAAATTGACATCCACGCAGACAGTAGCCGTCATTTATTTTCCGATAATACAACCTGTTGTACAATCAAGTGCTAATATGATACCGGAGGGACATGAATTTAAGCCTCTTATCTGTGACCAC
>NW_012103698.1:5654173-5657023 GCF_000951045.1 Mandrillus leucophaeus
CCCGGCTAATTTTTTGTATTTTTAGTAGAGACGGGGTTTCACCGTGTTAACCAGGATGGTCTCGATCTCCTGACCTCGTGATCCGCCTGCCTCAGCCTCCCAAAGTGCTGGGATTACAGGCGTGAGCCACCGCGCCCGGCCACACTTTCTCCTTATCTTATGGTAAACCGTATTTTAGAGGTCTGTCCTTTTTCTGAGTCTGGAGAATAATGCTTTCTTCTTTATACTTAGCAATATTTCACCCCGTAAGACGCAACGTTTAACCCTGTTTTCTCATCCTAGAATGAAGTGAGCTCCAACCAGATCTTATGTTAGTAACACACACATACAATGTGTGCTTTTTTGGCCCCACTTCATATGGGGTAGCTTGAGTCAATTCAGATCTATCTGGGTGGACTGAGTCACCTTCTCAGGTCCGTGTCCGATGTCTATGTATGATGAGTTGATGTACACAATTTTTAGCTGGTTTCATTTCCAGCAGCATTTCATCTAACAGGCACATGCGGGAATGAAACAGAATCTCGCCTGCCCCACTGCATGACTGGAGGATGCTGGGAACAGATGGAGTTCATAATGCACGACAGTCCCCACGAGCCGCCAGTGCTTCCCGACTGCTTCCCCCACAGCACTTTACTTGTGGGAATCAAACCTCCCAGGATGAAATTCAGTCCTCCCTTACTTCCTGCCCAGTTGTTTCTTGAAAGTGTTTTATTCTGCTGAATACAGAAAAAAGAGGTACAGATGGGAGACAGGAACAACACTGGCTGCTTCCAGAGAAAATGTCATCACAGGAGAGGGAAGACTGCCCATTTTTACATTTGGTACAGATCTTCCATTTCTGAATGACAGATGAAAAAGGTAGATCATCCCATCTTTGTTCTGGGTGGCATACCACAGACTAGAACACGAACTGTTTTCCACATCAGCTTCATGAGCTTTATAACTATAAAATTCATCCAGATTCTGGCACTGGGTTAACTAATGGTCAATTAATATTTGATGATAGTTTTCAAAATGTAGACTGCATTGATCAGATTGAGGAGGTTCCCTTCTACAACGAGTTTACTGAATTTATCAAGAAGGGATGTTAAATATTGTCAGTGCTTTTTCGGCATCTATGGAGATAGTCATGTGATTTTTCTCCTTTATTCTGTTAATGTGGTGAATTATATTTATTGATTTTTTTAATGTTGCAGATCTTGCATGCCTGAAATAAACCCAATTTTATAGAGATGTATTAGTCTTTGTGTAACTAATATTTATGATTTTTCATTTTTTTGAGATATTTGGCCTATGATTATCTTTTTTGTAACATCTTTGTCAGGTTTTAATATCAAGATTATGCTGCCCTCCTAAAACAAATTGGGAAGTATTTTCTCTTCCTCTCTTCCTAGGAAGATTTTTGGCTTTATTGTTGCTGTTGTTTAGTTTTTGTAAGAATGGGGTATTTTTAATTTATTAAATGTTTGGTATAATTCACAAGTGAAGGTACATTGGCCTTTAGTTTCCTTTTAAATTATGGATTCAATTTCCTCAGTAAGCACAGGACTTTTCAATTTTTCTAACTCTTTTAAAAATCAATTTGGGTAAATTATGCTTTTGTTAGCAATTTTTGCATCTCATCTAAAATTTCAAATTATTTTCCAGAAAAATGTATAATATCCTCTTTTTGTCTTTTTAATTTATAAGACATGTAGTGATGTTCCTCTTTTTACTTTGTTAGTAATTTGTGACATCCCTTTTTTTCCCCTGATTAGCCTCATCAGGGGACTATCCATTTTTTTAAGTTACTTTCTTTACATGTGTGTGTTTGCATTGGTGGTGTGTTGATTCATAAATGTTTTATATTGCTGTGTAAGTCTATCCTTTTTTTTGTGATTATTTTCTTTGCATGTTTTCCCCTCTCAAAATCAGATATTTATCTGTATTTTATTTTAGTTTTTAAAATTTATTTTTATGGTTAATAAATTACATTTTTAAAATAAAAATAATATATACACATATTTAAAAGAAAATATATCGGCCGGGCGTGGTGGCTCAAGCTTGTAATCTCAGCACTTTGGGAGGTCGAGGAGGGCGGATCATGAGGTCAGGAGATCAATACCATGCTGGCTAACATGGTGAAACCACATCTCTACTAAAAATACAAAAATTAGCTGGGAGTGATAGCGGGCATCTGTAGTCCCAGCTACTCGGGAGGCTGAGGCAGGAGAATGGTGTGAACCCGGGAGGCAGAGCTTGCAGTGAGCCAAGATCATGCCACTGCACTCCAGCCTGGGTGACAGAGTGAGACTCTGTCTCAAAAAAAAAAAAAAAAAAAAAAGAAAAGGAAAGAAAATATATCAAACCATTCAAAAAGGTATAATGTGAAAAGTAAAATTCTCTTTATTTACTCTAACTCCCAGTTTCACTTCTCAAAATTTCTAGAATGAGTTCCTCTGTCTATATCCAGAACACATTTATGCACAGACCAACGTGTGTGTGTGTGCATGTGTAAACACACAGACATACACACATGTTATATATATTATTTTAACGCATTTGAGGACAGACATAGAACTAAACACTATACATGTATTCACATGTTTTTAGACATTTGCTCACAAGAATATGCTTTTGTTCTTCAAAATTAGTGATTCTCAAAAAAATAATAGATGCTAGTGTGGATGCAGCGAACAGGGAACACTTCTACACTGCTGGTGGGAATGTCAACTAGTACAGCCACTACAGAAAACAGTGTGGAGATTCCTTAAAGAACTAAAAGTAGAACTACCATTTGGTCCAGTAATCTCACTACTGGGTATCTACCCAGAGGAAAAGAAGTCACTATACAAAAAAGATACTTGCACA
>NW_012103698.1:5658373-5659661 GCF_000951045.1 Mandrillus leucophaeus
AACCCCATCTCTACTAAAAAATACAAAAAACTAGCCGGGCGAAGTGGCGGGCGCCTGTAGTCCCAGCTACACGGAAGGCTGAGGCAGGAGAATGGCGTAAACCTGGAAGGCGGAGCTTGCATTGAGCCGAGACCACATCACTGCACTCCAGCCTGGGCGACAGAGCGAGACTCCGTCCCCCACTCCAAAAAAATAAATAAATAAATAAAAGAACTTGGGAAGAGATGATGGATGCTATGACTATATCCCAAGCCCTCACTAAGTGGGAATATTTATCATGGCATTTCAAGATGTTTTCCAAACGCTCATATTTTAAATTGTCTTTGCATTTTATACAAATTTATGCTGTCTATACATTTATTTATAACAATTAACTCTAAAATCTTCAGCAGTTTGCTACATTTTCATCTGGCATTTTGTTTTACATGCGAATGGTTTGGGGCCAGCCTGGGTGCTATTTCTTTGTAGATAATTATTCCCCCTACCTGAATGCTTTTAAAATCATTTTTAAAAATCATTGTTAATTTTTTTGAAATTTCAGGTTACCACCAAAGGTGGTTCTTTTTTTCATTGACTTCGCCTAGAATGTAGTAAACTAGTTCCACTTAGATAGCATACCTATTTGTTTTTACTTTTTAAGCTTAGGCATATTTCTTTGTCTTTGGTCATGATTTGTGTTGCAATTGTCCTTGATTTTTACTCTCTAGGAGCATTTACTACTGCTGGGTTAGCCCTCCAATTTCTGTCCTCCATGTTGATCATATTCTCACTCGTTTCTACCTCTTAGTCTTTCTCCCCGTATTTTTGAGAATCTTCTCCTTTGTCTTTTACATCTGTCTCAGTTTTCACCTCTGCTGCTTACCACGTCTACTTCTGTGCTTGGCACATAATATTATTCAATAAATGTTTCCCGAATAAATAATAAATGAATGAACAAACTATGGGATTTTTAGTGTTTCTGTTCTATTTTCTTCTCTCATGTACCTCTTCTTTTGATGCCATTGTTCTTTCATCGCAGTTACACTCTCATTTTGATTTTTGGTACACATTCTTTTTCTTTTAAATCATTTTGAGCAAATTAGATGTACCTATTTTATAGAGCCATTTCTTCCTGCCTCCTAGGAGCACACCAAACCAACTTTCTCCTTATCCTTTTTATTTTTATTTTTTTCAGACGGGAGTCTTGCACTGTGGCCCAGGCTGGAGTGCAGTGGCGCGATCTCGGCTCACTGCAAGCTCCGCCTCCCGGGTTCCCGCCATTCTCCTGCCTCAGCCTCCCGAGTAGCTG
>NW_012103698.1:5663981-5792297 GCF_000951045.1 Mandrillus leucophaeus
ATTGACATCCACGCAGACAGTAGCCGTCATTTATTTTCCGATAATACAACCTGTTGTACAATCAAGTGCTAATATGATACCGGAGGGACATGAATTTAAGCCTCTTATCTGTGACCACATTTGCATGGTTCACAGGACAGTATCCGTCATTTATTTTCCGATAATACAACCTGTTGTACAATCAAGTGCTAATATGATACTGGAGGGACATGAATTTAAGCCTCTTATCTGTGACCACATTTGCATAGTTCACAGGACACACAGTTTCCAATGGCTGCAAAAAGGAAGGTCTGGGGGACAACTGTTTGCCAAGCTCAGGCCTCAGATCTACGTCAGCATCACTGGAAACACTCATGTGAACTACAGATTCCCACTCCATCCTAAGAATCTGGAGCTACTGGACATGGATCCCAGGGATTTTCATTCTTAAAAAGCATCCAAGATCATTTTTATGCATCCTTGCACTTCCTAACTGTGACCTGGGGAGTGGAGCAGGATGGTAAGACCACTAGGGAAAGGGCAGTGGATTGTTAAGGAAGCCTCTGGAAGCAGGGAGTAATACACAAAGAGGAAAAAAGAAACTGCAATAAGGAGCTGCCTGCCACCAACAACTACCTTTTATTTAGCACCTCCTAGGTATGTACCCAGCACTCCTTCAGGCACTTCATATAGCTTAACATAGTTGTTCTCACAACACTATGATATCCAGGTAGCAGAGTGTAAGGAAGACATGCTAGTAAGAGGTGGTACTGAGATTTAGGCCCATGCTCGACTCCAATGCCTATGCTTGTTTTCTGTTCCACAAGGCCTCTTTCACCATTTCTTTCACCCAAGTGATGCAGGATGTGGGTGGGTGTGCTTTCATACCTGCACTGCCCTTCGAGTGGTGGTGAAGTGCTTATGTTGGCAGAATTGGTGGTGATCATTACACGTTGATGTGCCAAGAGATAAAGAAGATAAGAATGACTGGGTCATTGGAAAATCTGGTGATACGGAGAGACAAATGGAATAACCAGAGCCCAAGTAGAGTTTTCATCCGCAGTTGCTTAATTTGGCCACTGACAAAGCCTCACGTCTAAAACAACGATTCAGTCAACCATCCTCTGAGTCACCATCACAAAGAAAAATAAATAAATAAATCAAAGACTAAAACAAACCCCGAGTCTGATTATGGAAACGCATCAGGCACCAAGAAGAGCAAAGCATTTGGAGTCTGGGAAAGCCCAAAGCGAACATTGCCAAGATCTCCTTTCTTCTGATTCTGAAATCCATGTGTGCTTCTTGGAAAATTCAATCCACATGTTTTGAGATCATTTACACTTAACCCATCAAGATGCAGTTTAAAAGAACCATTTGATGTCTAAGAAGCCTGATGTGCTTTCTTTCTTTTCTTGTTTTTTTAACACAAGCCTCTGTAAGCACATCCTTTGCCACCCATAGCCAATTGCTGAAGCTGGAAGTCATAATTTGTCAACACAAACTAAGCCTAGAACCTGAAAACAGGCAACCCCAGGCCTAACCTATGAGCATATGAAAAGTGACAAGTCTGAAGCCTGAACAAATATGTTCTGTCATTTCCCAGAAAAGTCCACTGCAAGCTGTGGGAAGGAAGCCCACCGTGCTGCAGACGCAGCCTCCTCTCCACACAGCCCTCCGCCGAGCAAGCGAACACAAGATGTATTCCAGACCTTTGTTTTTTATTTTTTAGTTCAAAGAGAGCTCTGCCCACTTTTTTCAGGGTAGCATTCTGGAAGCTCAATTTAGTGACTCATTCCAGTGAAATTCACAGGATACGAAACCATGATGAACAGACTCCAAACGGTTTCTGTCTCGCTTCTGTGGAAGTTTTCTCTGGGAAGAACACCCCAAGCTCTGTCAAGGGCTAATCACCCAGAGGCTCATCAGGGACACCTGAAATCAAAGGGGAGTGGTGGCCATTATCCATAGCACATTTCCAAGTAGGAAAAGAGTACTTACGTCCAAATCTATGATTCTTCATTTATTTCATATGTTCTATTCCCCTTTGGTTTATTAGGTTGATTTTAATTGCCACACAGTTTTTCCAACTTGAGGTTATTAGTAAATTACTAGTATTACTAGACTCTATTTCCAACTCTTTGAAAAGCAAACCCAAATCCAGGGCAAATCTCTCCCTGCATGAGATTACATTTTAAGTTAAAAGGAATACGTTGATAGAAAACAGTATGACGATTCCTTGAGAAATTAAAAATAGAACTGCCGTTTGATCCAGCAACTTCACATCTGAATATATATCCAAGAGAATTGAGAGCAGGATATCAAAGAGATATCTGTATACCAAATATTCATAACAGCAATATTCACAACAACCAAAAGGTGGGCGCAAACCGATGTCCATTGACAAATGAATGAACAAACATTCAGGATACAGTAAGTCCTCACTTAACATTGTCAATGGGTCCTTGGAAACTGTCTTTAAGCTAAACACCATATAAGAAAATTAATTTTACCACAGACTGATTGATATAAAGAAGAGTTAAGTTCCTACAACATATTTCTGGTTACAAAGGCATCACCAAACTTCTAAATAGAAACCAAAGCACTTCTAATATTAAACATGGAAATAAAAGCGAACTATACATACACTTAAAAAGATTAATAAAAATAAGATAATTATTTACCCAATTATCCCAGTTAATGGTCACAAGTGGCCAGAACCTATCTTGGCAACTCAGGGCACAAGGCGGGAACCCACCTTGAACAGGACTCCATCCCATCACAGGGCACAATCAGGCACGCACTCACACTCACTCACACTAGGACCATGTAGACACGCCTATTCACCTAAGGGGCACATCTTCGGGATATGGGGGAAACCCATGCAGACACGAGGAGAATATGCAAACATTGGTTCCTGCCAGGAATTGATTTTTTTTCCTCATCAATGTTGTAACAAAACGACATTGACCAAAATGGCTTTATTTGAAGACCTCTGTGTACACATATAATGGGATATTGTTCACCTTAAATAGGAAGGGAATTCTGACACACGCTACAACATGGATGAACCTTGAAAGCATAATACCAAATGAAATAAGACAGTTGCAAAAGGACAAATACCATATGACTTCATTTATATGAAGTACCTAGAGTTGTCAAATTCACAGAGACAGGAGGCAGACTGATGGTTGCTGGGGCGGGGTCGGGGGTTGGGGGAAATGGGGAGCTATTGTTTAATGGGTGCAGAGGTTAGGTTCAGTCTGCAAGATAGAAAGACTAGTTCTGGAGAGATGAATGGTAGCAATGGTTGCACGATATGAATGTACTCAATGTCACTGAACACTGTCACCTAAAAATGGTTAAGATGGTGAATTTTATGTTACGTGTGTTTTATCACAATTTTTTAAAAAGAAAAGGAATAGGCTGAGCTGAAGTAGGTGAAGAGGTGCTAGACTTGAGGTTATTTTGCAGTTTATCTGTATCTGCCTTGGGATGTTTAAACATTAAATATTTTGAGTGTATAAGAACACTCATGTGTTCCACGGTCTTTTATTATTATTATCATCACTACTGTTATCATCACTATTTCCTAGCCTTAATATTAATGCAGAACTGTTAAGGTCTTCTTGAGAAACTGACTTTGAGAATTAATCAGTTAACTAGTTCATCTCCTCCCCTCTAAAAAACCTGAGGAATAATAAAAGCCTTCCAGAATAGGGTGGCAGAGTGAAGCCAGATATTAAATTTTATCCCTCAAAACCTAAGAAAACTAATCTGAAAATAAGTAAACTTGAATAAGAAATAAGGATACAAACTAATGCTGTAATCTTTAAAAAGTGGTGGCCAAAAAAAGGAATAAATTCAGAAGCGGATTTGATACTCCTACCTTACTTCTGTGACATAATCCTCCAAAGCAGTAGGGGAGGAAAAAGGAGATGAACACTTTCCCTGAATGAAAGAATTTGAGGGTGGGGTATATTTTTATTTTATGTGCATACCCTTTTAAATATTATTATACTCTAGAGTTATGGCAAAGAATAATCATTCATCCCTTGATTCCCTTTGACAAGGACTTTTGAACCTTCATTTATAACATTTCAAATGAGGCAAGAATTTAGACAGTTCTTGTAGGAATGAGGGAGATGTAGATGTAGTGCTTTAGGTTATCCTAGAACAATGACAGAACAGGAGCCATTGTTCACAGCATCAGAAGTGGGGGGAAATCAAATTTAAGAGTGATGATAACAAAAAAGAGGTGAAAAGTGGAGAGAATTTAGGGGGGAAATGTGCAAGAATATATGAAGGGATCTAGATACTATTGAAGAGGAAAGGAGCAGCTCAGAGGAAACGGAGGAAGTTTCTGATGACATTAAATCCTGGGGGGCCAAGCCTGTAAATCGTTATCCTCACCTTGTGACTACATACTTCGAAAGTCAAGGTATAAACCAAAGGGAATGACAGTTGATCAGGGGAAAGCTTTTGGTGAAAATATTAGAATTTGGATCTTTGCCATTGGAGAAGTTCAAGGGATGACTGATCAGAGGATCTCTGAGCCATTCTCTGTCATCCAGCCAGGATAACACCTCAGCTCTCCCGCAGTGAGTTCCATCTTGAATACCATATCCCGAGAGATAAACCACAGCCTTCATTTGATTCTTAGCCACTGCCTGACCAAACAGGAAGCTTATCCTAGTGTCTACAGAATCCAAGCTGTTTGTGGAAGGTTAAGTCTGGCCAGCACACAATGAGTCAGCCGCCATTACCCAGAGGAGTGAGCTAGGGCAACCACTTTGGACAATATGTTGTTTTGGAAGTGAGGATTTCTTTTAAAACATTTGAGCCTGGGAACATGGTGTGCTTTATATAAAGTACAAAATAAATAAAAGATTTCAAGGAATTCCTCTCCCACATGACCAATTCGAAAACCCAAGCAGACAAACCCAAGCACTAAATGGATTCAGTGAGCACTCATTTACTCCAAATTTAAAAATATAATACACATGAAACTATTTTAGAAGTTTTTTTCTCCTAAAAAAGGAAGTCACTGAAATAGAGACAACTGGCCACAATAATTTGGTTTTTACCAAGTGTGGGCTTCCAAATTACATCAAAAAAAGGCACCAGAAGGGATTAAACCTTTTTTGTAGGAGGAGCAGAGAACATGGGTTTGATGTCATGTTAGGAAGTAAGGTCAGTCCCATCCAAAAATAATTAATAACAGTTTACAGTTAGTGAGTAAATTGTCTAAGAGTACCCTGTTTTTAATTTGGGGAACGGACACTCAATACCACGTTGCTTTTTGTTTGCTATTATAATGTTTATTTGCAACTGATATTAGTTGTTGTCCACTGACATCCACTTTTTTCTCTTTCCGTGGTAATAAAATGCATGATTTTTAACTGACCCCATGCTTGCTCAGAATAAAGACATTTCGTATCATCTTTGCAGCTAGGTGTGGTCATGTGGTTAATTCTGCTAATGCAGAGAGGAAGTGGCATGTGCAACTTATGACTGTTCCCTTGACAGGCGCGGGCATGCTCTTTGTTTGCCCATTCTTCCTTTCTGTTGGTTGGAATTCAGGTACAATGAGTGATGTTCTAGCCATCAGTCTGAGCCAAGGGATCCTGGAGAAAGGAACCAGCATGGTGAAGCCACACAATGGAAGCAGCCTAGGTCTCTGACACTCCGCAGTGCCCAGATTGTCCTGGACTGACAAACTCGACTTCTCAGGAACATGAGAGGAGTAAACATCCATCCTGCTTAAGACATTGTTATTCTAAGTTTCTTTGTTGCTTGCAGCTGAAGCTAATCCTAATCAACAAGCTATTTTAAAAGTGTTGTTTGATTGAGAGAGCAAAGTCTAAATTCTCAAGTAACTATAACTTAAACCTGGATGTTAAGATGCCATGGTCCTATCCACAATCTTTTCCACATTTAGCCACTCAACACTGGCTCTTGAGACACAGAAGAAACCAAGAAGCTTTTGAGAAAGGACAGCCGAGAGCATAGAGTTTCCCAACCAAGAGTGACATACATGCAGGCTAGACTCAGTGTTTTCACGGTAAAAAGGATCTGTCATTCGTGATCTTTTTCAGAGAAAATCCTGGCCTAAAAGAAAAAAAAAAGAAAAGCCCCCAGCACCAGAGTTTGGCATCCCATCACTCAGGATTCATTTCTTTAGGTTAAGTAAATGCTACGTTTTCCCCCTTTAAAATGCAAACTCATAGAGAGGCAAGACAGCAAGTCTCTTACACATGAGTATAAAGCTTCTTCTGTTTCATTCTGATTCTAGAAAAGTCTTTAAAAGATAAAAGATCTGTGTATTGAGGGGAGAGAAGGGGAAAGGATAGAAATTGAGGCTTCTAAGGAAGGAGAGAAAAGAGAATTAAAAGACCATCTTCAAATATTTTATAATTATGCCAAGGACTGTCGATGTAAATAATGTTCAGAACCTTTACTCGATGGAGTGACCAAAACCATGATGTAAAGAAATGTCAACACAATTCTTTGGAATATGAACAACATGATCTGACCACCAACCTAGCTCAAAAAATGTAAAGAGTTTAAAAATCAGAATATAGGGAGGAGGGCGAACACAGAGAAGTATCAGTAGTTTGTCTGGCATTATTGAAAACAAATAATACATTTGGAAGTTTTAATATTCGGTAGGCAATAGCCATTGGGCAAATTAATCAGTTGCATTTTGCAACCCCTAATAAAATAATAAATCCAGGCAATAATCATCAATGACTTGCTAAAACCATTAGTTAAAAGAGGATGGGACGTCAGGTGCAGTGGCTCACGTCTGTAATCCTGGTGCTTTGGAGGCTGAAACAGGAGAAGCAGCTTGAGGCCAGGAGTTGGAGACCAGCTTGGGAAACATAGTGAGACCCCATCTCTTTAAAAAAATTGTTTTTTAATTAGCCAAGTGTGGTGGTATATACTTACAGTCTTCGCTACTTGAGAGGCTAAGGTGGGAGGACAGCTTGAGCTCAGGAGCTTGAGGCTGCAGTGAGCTATGATCACACCATAGCATTCCAGCCTGGGTAAAAGAGCAATACCACATCTCTAAAATAAAATAAAACAAAATAAAATAAAATAAAAGAGGATGTGGGACTGTACAATGAGCAGGTCAAGCTGACAGTATCTGAACTCACCAATCAATCTTAACATCACAAAATGAGAGACAATCAGACAGTATGTGCCTCCTGATAGAAAGCAGTAGGAATTATGTGGCACTACCTATGGAATCATCTTGCCAAAATACAGAATCTGAATCTGATCAAGCTTTCCAGGAAACAGAGAAACATGCTAAATGTTATCTTGGAAATTCAATCAGCAAAATCCAGAATGTGGGAAACTGAACAGACAAATGAATGACAATGAAAAAAAGACAGTAAGAAGAGGAGTGTTTAATTTAAAAAATGCTTAAGAGACTTATCAGATGAAACTTGGGATCCTTGTTTAAATTCCCTTATCAATCAAACCAACAAACAAAAACCAATTGTAAAATGACATTTATGAGACCAAAAAAAATCTGAACATTGACTACAAATTTGATGATATATGAAACTGTTGTCATTTCTTTAGTTTCAATAATAATATCATGATCTTGGATTGGGCAAACAGTTTCTTAAATATGACACCAAAAACACAGCAACAAAGAAAACATACAAATTGGATTTTATCAACATTTAAAACTTTTGTGCATCGAAGGACACTATCATGAAAGTAAAAAGAAAATCCACAGAACAGGAGAAAATATTTTCAAACCATATATCAGATAGGGTTGAGTATCCAAAATATATTTTAAAAACTCTTAAATGCAAAAATAAAGAGACAAATAACCCAATTTAAAAATGGGAAAAGGACTTGAGCAGACATTTTCCAAAAAATATCTATATTAATAACCAATAGGACATGAAAAGATGTTCAACATCATTAGTCATTAGGGAAATGCAAATCAAAACAACGAAGAGATACTTCACCCTCACTAGAATGGGTATAATAAAAAAGACAACATGTTATCAAGGATGTGGAGAAATCAGAACCACACAAGTTGCTAGTGGGAAGATAAAAACGGTGCAGCCACTTTGGAAAACGGTCTAGCAATTCCGCAAAAAGTTAAACGTAGAATGACCAATGATCCAGTAATTCCACTCCTAGGTATATACCCAAGAGAAAAGAAAACATATGCTGCCGCAAGAAGTGCTACGTGAATCTTCACAATAGCATTCATGATAATAGCCAAAAAGTGGAGAAAATAATCCAAATGTTGATCAAGTGATGAATGGAAAAACAAAAAGTGGTTTACCGATATAGTGGAATATTATTCAGCCAGAAGAAGGAATGAAGTACTGATACCTGCTATGATATTGATGAATCTTGAAAACATTATCCAAGTGAAAGAAGCCGGACCAAAAAAGCCACATGTTGTATTATTCCATTTATATAAAATGTTTGAAATGGGCAAATCTATAGAGACAGAAAGTAGACTAAAGGATTGTGAGGATTTGGAAGTGGCTGCTAATGTGTAAGGGTTTCCTTTTCGGGGTGATGGAAAGGAATTTCCTATTTTCCATGCCCACCATAGAGACGGACAGCTTTACTAGTGAAGGACAATATTGTGTGTATACTAAAAACCATTTAATTATATACTGTAAAATGGATAAAATGGTGAATTTTATCTCAACAAAAAAATGTTTTAAATAGTTTTGTATGTTTTAAGAAGAACCCTTATCTCTTAGAGCTGTACGCTATATTTATGAATGACATGATAATGTCTGGCATTTGCTTTTTAAAAATCTAGTGAGGTGGTGGTAGGTGGTAGTGCTTGAGAATTAGGAGGGTATGAATGAAACCAGATTGGCCATGATTTCGTATTTATTGAATTTGGGTGATGAGTACAAGAGGGCTTGTTATACCATTCTCTCTACATTTGTATAGGTTTGAAATTTTCCATAAGTAAACATTTAAAATCAACCAATAGTGTGTTGTCCTTTAACAACAGTGGCAGAGAGTCACAGCATGTGAGGCACAGATGGGGCCTTACAGATTATCTAGTTCAGCTCTTTCTTTTTATATAAATGTGAAACAGACATACCCAGAGAGAGAAAAAATTATTTGCCCAAATGATCAGAGTTAACTCCAAAACAGGGGTCTGCAAACTTCTTTTAATACTTTTTTTTTTAAGAGCAGTTTTAGGTTCACAGCAAAATAGGGAGGAAAGCACAGAGCTATGTCATATATCCCCTTCCACCACACATGTATAGCCTCCCCTAACATCCACATCCAGCAGCAGAGTGGTACATCTGTTATTACTGATGAACCTACATTGACACATTATTATCCCTCAAAGGTCATAGTGTACATTGAGGCTCATTCTTGGTGTTTACATTGTATGGGTGTGGAATGTCATATAGTTGGAATCATACAATATGTAGCCTTTTCAGATTGGCTTCTTCCACTTAGTAATATGCATTTAAGTTTCTTCCGTGTCTTTTCATGACTTGATAACTCACTTCTTTTTAGCTCTGAATAATATTCCCTTGTCTAGATGTACCACAGTTTATCTATTCACCTACTGAGGGGCATCTTAGTTGCTTCCAAGTTCTGGCAAGTATGAATGGAGCTGCTATAAACATCCTTGTGCAGATTTTTGTGTGGACAAAAGTTTTCACCTCCTTTGGGTAGATACCAAGGAGTGTGATTGCTGAATTATATGGTAAGGGTATGCTTATGTTTAATTTTGTAAGACACCAACAAACTGCCTTCCAAAGTGGCTGTACAATCTTGCATTCCCATCAGCAATAAATGAGAGTTCCTATTGCTCCACAACCTCACCACCATTTGTTGTTGTCAGTGCTCTGGATTTTGGCCATTCTAATATGTATGTAGTGATATCTCATTGTTATTTTAATTTGCATTTTCCTGATGACAAATGAGGTGGAGCATCTTTTCATATGCTTGTTTGTCATCTGTATATCTGCTTTGGTGAGATATCTGTTAAGACCTTTGACCCTTTTTTTTCAGATGGGGTCCCACTCTGTGACCCAGGCTGGAGTGCAGTGGCACAATCTCAGCTCACTGCAACTTCTGCCTCCTGGGCTCAACTGATCCTCCCACTTCAGCCTCCTGAGTAGTTGGGACTACAGGCATGTGCCATCACATCTGACTGATTTTTGTAGAGATGAGGTTTCACCATGTCACCCAGGCTGGTCTTGAACTCCTGGACTCAAGAGATCTGCCCACCTCAGCCTCCCAAAATGCTGGGATTACAGGCATGAGCCACAGTACCTGGCCTGGCCCATGTTTTTTGCTGAGTTTTAAGTTTTTTTTTTAAATTTTGGACAACAGTCCTTTATCAGATATATTTTTGCAAACATTTTCTCCCAGTATGTGGCTTGTCTTTTCATTCTCTTGAAGTATATTTTTCAGAGCAGGTCTCTAAAAATTTTTAACGAAGTCCAGTTCATCAATTCTTCCTTTCATAGTTTATGCCTTTGGTATTGCATCAAAAAAGTCATCACTAAACAGGTCATCTTGATTCTCCTATGTTACCTTCTAGGAATTTTATAATATAGCATTTTACATTTAGGTCTGTGATCCATTTTTAGTTAATTTTAATGAAGGGTCTGGGTCTAAATTCATTCGTTTGCATATGGATGTCCATTGTTTCATTTTATTGCCTTTGCTCCTTTGTCAAAAATCAGTTGACTGTATTTATAGGAATCTGTTTCTGGGCTCTCCATTCTGTTCCATTAATTTGTTTACTCTTTCATTAATACCACACAGTCTTGATTTCTGTAAGTTTCTAGGAAGTCTTGAAGTTCTCAAGTGTCATTCCTCCAACTCTGTTCTTCTCCTTCAATATTGTGTTGGCCATTCTGGGTCTTTCACTGCTCCGTATAAACTTTATAATCAGTTTGTCAATATCCACGAATGACTTGATGGAATTTTGATTGAGATTGCACTGAGTCTATAAATCAAGTTATGAAGACCTGACATCTTGATAATATGGAGTCTTCCCATCCATAAGCATGAACTATCTCTCCATTTATTTAGATCTTCTTTGATGTCTTTCTTCAGAGTTTTGTCGTTTTCCTCATATAGATCTTGTACATTTTTTTAAGACTTTTACCTAAGTGTTAATGTAAATGGCATTATGTTTTAAATTTCAGATTCCATTTGTTCATTGCTGGCATATAGGATAGCAATTGTCTTTTGTATATTAACCTTGTATCCTCCAAACTTGTTATAATAACTTATTACTTCCAGGAGTATTTTTGTCAATTCTTTTGGATTTTCTACACAAACTTCTTCTGTAAAAAGCCATACAGTAAATATTTTAGGTTTTGCAAAATGGTTTATGTTCCAACTACTAAACTCTGCTACTATAGCAGGAAAGTAACTATAGATAATATGTAAAGAAACGAGTATGACCCCGTTCCAATACAGCTTTATTTACTAATTACATTATATATTACATTGTTACTTTATGTGCGTATGTTTTATTTTCAGGTTGTGGGTAGGCCAGATTTGTTTGGTTCATGAACTATAGTTTGTCAGCTCCTACTCTAAACGAACTGAATTCTTCAGACTCTAATTCCTGTTCTTTTTTCACTGGCCTAAGTTACAGACAAACAAACAAAAAAATCCTCTGAAAATCTCCACACTAATGGACTTGTGCTCACAAATGACGACTCAGAAGGGAGAAAAACACTATCCTTGAACCAGAGCTTCCCTGCCCCATGTATTCCTCACCTCTCAGTTTTGATCTACAGATGATAGGGGTATAGGGTTATCTTCAAATCGTTTTATCCTGTGACATAAATATCATAGTACATCACAACTATAAATAAGCCTGACCTCTAAATCAAGTTTAAAATGTGGATGGGGAAGGAGAAAAAGTGATTCAGGGAAACTCTTTTCAAAAGAACATAATATCACACCTGGTCCTGGGCATTTAAATTGTTTAACATTTAAATTAAAGTAAGTTTAAATTGTTTTTAAGTCAGTCTCTTGGTTTTAAATAGTTTAAAAGAAATTTGACGTTAATAATTAATTTTGGTTAATAGTTTAATTAAGCAGAATAAATGAGTTAAAAATATCTAATATTTAATGATCTTTCAATTTGTATAAGGCATTCGGCTATAATACATGCAACATCACCTTGGATCTTTGCAAAAAACAAAAAAGTCTCTTAGTAAACACAACTATGAATTCTGGACAGAGTGTATGAGCCTAGCTGAGGATTTTGGAAGGTAAATGGTAGCAGACTGATTGAGGAAGAAGACCAGAATTCAAAGTTTCACCAAACTGGTGGAGCTTGTCATTTTTTTCTTTCTGGTATGCCCTGGCCTAAACTTAATGCAGTGTTGAACTGGGGAGCAGGCACTGGCATGATCTCTCTCTAGAGGTCCAAGCGCAAGCCTCTAGATCTGGCTCAGGAGCAGAAAAGGATGCTCCTAAAACTCCAAGATGATGTATAAGTCGCCTCACCATTTTTCATTCTCTCCATTTGCTTATACCCCACAATCCCATGGTAATAGAGATAGAGGCTGCAATTCAACAGGAGCCAAAACTGTGATAGAGGGGAGATTTCCTCCCCAAACCATGAAGCTGTGATCCCAAGAGGATGGAGCAAACCCTGTTGCCTTTTCTCTCTCTCTCTCTCTCTCAACCTTCTACCACTTGGTCCCATGGATGGCAAACTGGGGTAAGTAAAGCCTCTGCATGCTGGCCACAGGCCCAAAGAGGAGAGCTTGAGAACCAGAAATTATCGGAAAATTGCAGAGAGGTATAAGCTCAGGAAAGCGACCCCATAAAGTTGTTTGTGAACTACTGGGCTTACCCTTTAGTTGTACATGTGCGGATCTGATCGCAATTGGCCTACCAAAAAGGCTTTGAGAACTGAACTAATGATAGACCACTACCCAGGCTGACCACTGGGTGGTGCACATGAGGGTAAGTGGGCCCACATGACTACATAGGTAGCAGAAAGGAGTTTTGCCCGGTATGGAACTGTTCTGTATCCCGATTGCAGTGGTGCTTTAATCCATACAGATGTTAAAATTCATAACATTGTATGCCAAAAACGTATTTGAACCATTTATACATGATAATTTTAAAAGCAGAATGAACAACAAAACCAGAGTAAGATAGTGCCCTTCTCAAAGTCCTTGGATGCAAGTGTCAGAAGTGACTCCAGCTTACGTAGGCAGAAAAGTGTTTTATGTGAAGACTATTGATTAGCTCACAGAATTGACAAGAAGGGAAAAGAACTAGGACCAGAAAGGTGATACTACGAAACTGCTCTGGCTAGAACCCTCACTGTCCTTGCCAACACCGGGCCTTCAGTTCCACCACAGCCACTTGTGTTCCATCTGCCAGGGGCAGGGAATATCTGGACCCTTTGGCTCCACAGAGAGTCCCAGAATGGATGGAGAGACAACAGCTATAAACGGGAGGGGTGCTCAGATGTCAGTTGGTAAAAATAACTAAATAAAATACTATTATTAGCCCATCCTACAGATAAGACAACTGAGGTGTGCACAATTTCTATAACTTCCCTGAGATCACATCACTTCACCAAGACTCCAGGCTTGTGCTCCTAATTACTACAGGTCAGTTGGAAATGTCTCTGGCTTTGGGAGAGCTTTGTGGAAACCATGGTGACTGTCTGAAAACAAAGAAGAGAAGTAATTGGAAGCAAAAACCCCAACTTCCGCCTGGCTCTGCAATTTGAGGGAATGCTAACTCAGCTGTTTTGTTTTGTTTTGTTTTGTTGTTGTTGTTGTTAATAGTTTGACTTTATCTTTGAAGTATAAACACTGTTTTTTTGTTATTCGTTTGTTTGTTTAGTTTATGCTGCCTCTGATATATTCTCTAGAGAAGTAGAATCCAAATTTTTTTGATCATATACCCACCAGTTAATATTTTTTAGTATTACTTCTAATATACATAAGTTTACTTATACATTACATATACACCACAATACTTATACATGGAATTCTAACACCTAAAAAAGAAAAAAATGAGGAAGTAACAACACTTTTAAACACATTTATTAAAATGGCACAAAATCACTTTTTATGTCATTAATAAATTATTAATGTGAGCAAGTTACTGAATATGCTTCAAATGTCTGGTCCTACGTTCAGCTTATTTTTATACTTGATGTGAATGGCTGCTATAATTAGAAAAAATTTACACTGGGAAGCTGAGGCAAGAGGATTGCCTGAGCCCAGGAGTTCAAGACCAGCTTGGATAACATAGGGAGACCTCATCTCTACAAAAAAGAAAAGATTAGGCCAGGCACAGTGGCTCATGCCTGTAATCTCAGCACTTTGGGAAGCCGAGGCAGGCAGATCACTTGAGGTCAGGAGTTCAAGACCAGCCTGGCCAATGTGGTGAAACCTCATCTCTACTAAAAACACAAAAATTAGCCAGGTGTGGTGGCACCTGCCTGTAATCCCAGCTACTCAGGAGGCTGAGGCAGGAGAATTGCTTGAACCTGGGGGGCAGAAGTTGCAGTGAGCTGAGATCACGCCACTGCACTCCAGCCTGGGTGACAGAGCAAGACTCAGTCTCAAAAAAGCAAAAAAGATTAGCCAAGCGTGGTGGCATGCACCTTGGTCCCAGCTACTTGGGAGGGAGGATCCTAAGATGGAAGGATCACTTGAGCCCAGAAGTTTGAGGCTGCAGTGAGCTACAATCAAGCCACTGCACTCCAGCCTGGGACAGAGTGAGACTGTCTCAAAAAGAAAAAAAAATGGAAAAGAAAAAAGAAAAAATTCACAAAGATGTAAATCCAAATTAAAGAAGTTCATTGTTGGTTATGTTTATTAAACTATACTTGTTATTTGTAAAATCCCATCTACCACTTATGCAAAGGGTTTTTTGGAGGGAAGAGAAAATTTAGTTAGCTAATATTGATTTCTGCTACTATTGGGCAAACAATTAGAAGATGTTGCTTTTCTTATTTTTAACAAATGGCTTCCAGACTCAATAAATTTTTTTTCAGCTAGAAAGATTTAAACTGCTGAAAAAACTATAATTCCTAATTTGGAACTGTCTTGCAGATGAGAGACTTTGTAAGTGTTAACCTGGTATGTGTAACAACAAAATCTTAAAATAATGGAAATGTTTTACAAATGCTTCTTTGAAAATTCTCTCTCCATAGTACAAAGTTCTTTCGAAAATTGGTCCCTTTCTTACTCACTGTTAAACTTCACATTTACCTCAAAAGCCTAGATCAAGATGCTTATTTTTTACAAAGAAATCTGCAAGGGAGCATACTATCAATAACTATATAGCATCAGAGAAAACATCAGCAAATTTGGTACACTTTGATCTTTCATAAAGCAAAAGCTCATGCTTCATCTTTCCCTTTCAATGAAATTTTGCTTCCAGCTTTGGTAGACTAGGTTGTTTCAGAAGTATTTTCCCATTTAAAACAACTAGAAAAAATTTAAAAAATTCTTTTAAATTTGTTTGAAGGTATTACAGTGCTACTAAAGTGCTAAGAAATTGTGGACCAAGATCCAAGAGAGCAAGAAAGTGCAGAGAGGTGAGCACAGCAGTTAGAGCTGCTTTTCCTTTGTAGGTAATTGACAGTCTAAAAAGTAACAGCTGAAAGGCTAAATAAGCTTTCAACAGATTCACAGGACTCAGGGAAAAATCAGAGGAGGGGCCCTGGAAAATATTTCAGGAAATGAACCCTAAGAGTAAAGCAAATTAGAAATAAATCATTCCTCTCAAAGACTGAAGCCCAGTATCAAATCATTTCAATTCCTGTTTGAATTAGGATGATTGGTAATTGCTAGCACTCCTAACCTCGATACCTGCTTAAGTAAAAGTAATCTTCTTGGAGGAAGATAACATAATCCAGAGCTTTAAAATATTTCTTCAATGTCAAGATCTCAGTAAAAAAATAAATAACTAAATAAAAAATCAGGCAGGTCGGACACAGTGGCTCATGCCTGTAATCCCAGCACTTTGGGAGGCTGAGGTGGGCAGATCACTTGAGCCCAGGAGTTCAATACAAGCCTGGGAAACATGCTGAAACCCCATCTCTACAAAAAATACAAAAATTAGCTAGGCATGGTGGCATGCACCTGCAGTCCCAACTACTCAGCAAACTGAAGTGGAAGGACCTCCAGAGCCTGAGAGATGCAGGTTGCAGTGAGCCGAGACGGTGCCACCGCACTCCAGCCTGAGCAACAGAGTGAGACCCTGTCTCAAAAAAGAAAAAAAAAAATCAATCAGGCAATTAGGCATATAAGCAGACAAGGTGTAATGGAAAATCAAGAAAAAACAAAACAAAACAAAACATGATAGACACAAACATACAAGTAATCCAGACAATAAAGTTATTAAATACATATAAACTTAAAATATATATGATTAGTATGTTCAAATAACTAAAAGACAAATCTGAGTATGTTAGCAGGAAATTGGGAAGTATAGTAAGTAATCAAATAAAAATTTTAAAGTAGATAAAACATAAATGAAATCGAGACTTGAATGGATGGATTTAACACAAAATCATACCCAGCGTTAAAAAATTTGCAAGCTGGAAGTAGGTCAAAAGAAAATATTTAAACTGAAGCATGAGGAGATAAAAATATAGAAAATAAAGAAAAGAGACATTGAGTATGTGGTAAAAAAGGAAAAGATCTATAATTAGAATCATAGAAGAAGACCAGAGGAAAGAAAGCAGAAGAAACATTTGAAGAGATAATAACAGAATTTTCCAAAACTGATGATAGGCATTAAGCTACAGGTTCTAGTACTTTGGCACAGGTAACTGGTAAATTTCTGTGAGGTACCAGTGGTTTTTAAAACAGTTCGTTTGTATAAAATTAACTTATTAATAGCATCTGGTGGGCCTCTGTAAATTTTAGCCTTTACCCATTTTTTGAGTAAGAGCTTGCCTGTGAATCATGTGGAGAATGAGTTTCATATATGGTACTATATTTGTAACTCCAGAATCTTTTATTTATTTATTCTCATCAAAGGATCCACTTCTTTCAGTAGTTACATGTACACAAACTTTCTTATGAACATTGGTGTCTGTCAACCTTAAAATGTCATTTACTATTGAAATCATACATTCGGTAATACAATTTTACATAGAAGCTCACAAGAAAAGTAGGCTTTTGTCTACAGTTGACCCTTGAACAATGCAGGGGTTGAGATGCCACCCTGCCCCCATGTAGTCAAAAATCTGAGCATAACTTTTGACTCCCCAAAAACTTAACCACTAATGACTGGAAACCTTACTAATAACATCAACAGTTGATTAACACATATTTTGTATATTATATAATGTATTTTTACAATAAAGTAAGATGAGAAAAGAAAACATCAAGAAAATCACAAGGAAGAGAAAATGTACTTACTATTCATTAAGTGGGAGTGGATCATTGTAAAGGTCTTCATCCTTGTCGACTTCACATCGGGTAGGCTGGGGAGGGAGAGATGAGGAGGGGTTGCTCAGTGGAGGAAGTGGAAGGTGAGGGAGGAAGGCAGGCACCCAGGTATAACTTTACAAAAATACACTGTAATTTATATCTTTTTTTAAAATTATTTATCTAAACATGTTTCTATATGGTGCCGATCCTTTCATTTGCTTTAGTTTCAATGCCCTTATCATAGAAGGGTTCATGTCATAAAGGAAGTCAGAAGCAGTCTTGAATAACTGGAACCCGTCCGCCAGGTTTTCTCATGTCAATTGGTGTTTTCTGGCACTGTCTATTCTGCGTCTTCTTCCTCATCACCTGGCAGTTGTCCGAAAGCACTCTTCTCCACCAAGTAGTCTTCTGTTAATTCCTCTGGTGTGTTGTCTGTTAGTTCTTGAATTTCTCCTAGATCTGCATCTTGAAACCCTATACCCCCAACCTTTTCATCACACCCATAATATCTTTCATGGTTTCCTTGACTGGCTATGTCATAAATTCTGAGAAGTTACACACAACATCTGGACACAATTTTCTCTAGCGAGAATTTACTGTTTCGAGCTTGATGACTTTCACAGTTTTTTTCTGTAACAACGATGGCATCTTCAATGGTATAATCCTTCCAAATTTTCACGATGTTCTTTCTCTCTCAGGGTTCTCTTCCATGGCATTGACAATCTGTCCACAGAGTACCATGCACCATACGTAATGAGCCTCAAAGGTCCTTATGACCCCCTGATCCAGAGGCTAACTTAGAGATGCTGTGTTTAGGGGCAAGTAGACCACCTCAATGCCTTCACTGTTGAACCCAGGGAGTTATGGGTGGCCAGAGGCATTGTCCAATATCCAAAGAACTTTAAAAGGCAATCCTTTAGTAGCAAAGTGCTTCCTGACTTCAGGGACAAAGCACTGAAGAAACCAATCTAGAAAAGGGGTTTTTGTCCATAGTTCCTTGTTGTACAACCAAAGGACTGGCAGCTAGTGTTTATCTTTTTCCTTCAAAGTTCGAGGGTTAGCAGCTTTATAAATAAGGGCAGTCCTGATCATAAACATGACTGCATTTGCACAAAACAGTCGAGTTAGCCTATCCCTTTCTGGCTTAAATCCTGGTGATTGCATCTCTTCCTTACTAATCAATGGCCCTTGTGGCATCATTTTCCAGAATAGGGCACTTCTGTCTGCACTAAAAACTTGTTCAGGCAGATATCCTTTCTTCCCAATGATTTTTCTTAATGGCATCCAGGAACTCACCTGCTGCCTCTTGGTTGGCAGGAGCTGCTTCTCCTGTTATCTGACTTTTTGAAAGTCAAACTTCTTTCTAAAATTATCAAACTTTCATTTGCTGGCATTAAGTTCTCCAGCTTTAGATCCTTCACCTTCCGTTTACTTTAAGTTGTCATATAAAGACCACTTTTTCTTGAATCACGCATGAGTCTGTAAGTGTGTCTTTCTAACAGCAACCCTGCACCCACATAAAAGCTGCATTTTCAGTATGATATAGAAAGATATTTTGTAAAAAGTGCAAGAGTTCCAAACCTCCTGGCATGACTGCAGTGATGATATCACAAATTTCCTTTTCTTTTTTGACAATGGTCCTGCTGCTGCATTCATTGGTCTTAAAATGGTGGGCAACTGTAGCTGCAGACATCAATATATGATACACATCAAGTGATTCAATTTTTTCTTGTAATGTCATGACTTTTCTCTGCTTCTTGGGAACACTTCCAGCATCATTAGTGGTGCTTCATATGGGTCCCATGGTGTTATTCAAAGTTTACTCTATTGCACTAAACACAATAATACATATTCAAGAACTGTGAGAGTTTTTTTTTACTGAGATACACAATTTACTGGAGAGATGAACTGATTAGCATCAAAGGGCATTTTAAGTGAATACTTGCAATACTTGAGCTTACTACCATAGCAACAGAAAGTAGCTATGAAATTATTACAGTAGTATAGTATGTACTATAATTTTGTACAGTTATGATTTAATATTTCATCTTTAATACTGTATCTTTTATTTATATTTCTCTAGACTGAGAATAGTGCCATGTACAGTTTGTAAGTGTATGTGTGTTTCAATAAATTTTAACTATTTATAATAGATTTCATTTATTTTACACTCATCACATTTCATGAGTGATGATAAAATATACTAGTAGCTACATATATTTTTGCATTCATGACATACCTTTTTCTTTCTTTCAATATTTCTAGGCTATGCAGTTTATGAGTTTTTTTCAAATTGTTGCAAATCTCTAAAACTTTTTCCAATATATTTACTGAAAACATTTCTTGTATAAGTGGACTCATGCAGCTCAAACCCATGTTGTTCAAGGGTGAACTGTATTTCATTATTAAAACGTTCTAGGAAATACAATATATACTTTGATATATTAGGACCAACTTCCTTTCATCTAATTCAGGGGCCAGCAAACTTTTTTGTAAAGGGACAGATGGTAAATATTTGGGGCCTTACAGGCCATTTGTAGTCTCTGTCATTACCAGTCAAGTCTGCCATAATAGCATGAAAGTAGCTATAGACAATACATCACATATGAGTGTGGCTGTGTTCCAATAACACCTTATTTACAGAAATAAGCAAAGGGCCAGTTTGATAAGTGGGCCATAGTTTGCCCACTCCTGATCTATCTGCTTAGGAACGTTCCCACTCTACATAATTTTTTCACATATTTGTATCTTCATATATCAGCAGTGATGTCTTTGCCTTCCAACAGTATCTCCTAACAACAAAATGCAATTTATGTCTTTGCCCTATCAGTTCCTATACATCATATCAACCATTTCAACATACCAAGAGCTTCCCAACAATAATTTTTAAAAATAACAACAGCTAAGAAAGTAGTCTTCTAAACATTTACAATTGAGTTTAGAGAAATTATATTTGGTACTGGATTGAGTATTACATAAATTTAAACATTGCTGGAAAAAAGGTCAAGGCCTGTCTTCACATGTAGATAATCAGTTTTTTATCTTCTAATCACGATGGCTTCACATTTTCACTGGCTAACTAACGTCTTAAATAATAATACAGGAAGAGGGTAATTATTGAGGGCAGGGGATAGAAATGCATACCTGAAATGGTCTTTTTGACAGTCTCTGATTCTTTGGGTTGACTTTAAGACATCGTTGTTTGAATCTCATGTGGCTGTCAAGGAGCTTGTACTATCTACAGTAGTGCCAGACATAACATTTCCTGAATATAAACATGTGCTTACATAATTATATTGAAGAAAATAGAATTATCTTCAGTCTTAAGTTTCTGTGCAGGAATCTTTTAAAGACATTTGTTCATAACAGTTTATTTGCTAAAAACTAATACTACCTGTTAGTCCCTTTAAATTAGCACTTAGTTAACAAAAGGATAGACCTCTGAAATGGTGTTAACAAAAGGATAGACCTCTGAAATGGTGATCTTCTATTAATAGTCTTGTCTTAGGTAATCTTGGTTAACATCTGTGTCACGTGACTAACATACAAATTTCACTGTTCTAGTAAACATTTATAAAGCTTAATTTCTCTGCAATATTTTAATTAAAAAATGAACATACATAGAAGTTTTATCATTTTCTTACCATATTCCAGAGAATCTTTAGTTACTACCTGGATGATTAGTCCCCTACTGTAACCATGGCTGTAAAAATTAGAGAACATCCGAAACAGTACCCTGCTCTGTTAAAATATATTTTTCTCATCTGAGAACTCCAAAAACACTTAACTATGCTCCTACAAGTTTTATAAGTAATAGCTCTTAGCCTTTTTAAGACATGGACTCTTTGAAGAGCTTAATTTTGTGAAATTTTTTTTGTAAAACAGACATATTTACTTACTTCCTGTCTCTCCCTCTCTGTCTTCCTCCTTCCCTTCCATCTCCCTTTCCCCCCTTTCTTCTTCTTTTCTTCCCACCTCTTTCCTCCCTCTCTTCCTTCCTAGTTTAATCCCAAGATTTTTGAAGGTCAGGGAACTGGGTGAAGACGTTGCAGCTAGTATCCCTGGGGCTGCTAGGGACCCATGCAAGAAAATTATGCCAACGAGGGCAGTGGCATATCAGAGGCAGGTAAGGGACCGACAAGGAATATGTGCTAAGTTGGGTGGAAGAAGACTGAACAACTAAGTACAAATGTTGATGATAATTGGATCTAAGTTTTCTCATTGTTGAAGGAACTTACAAACATGGGAAGGAGGAAGGCTAGAATGGATCCTGTTGTGTTGAAATAGAATCAGAGATATCAGAATGAAGTTGTGTTTTCTAAATACATATATATAGAGAGATACAGAAATAAATACAGATGCAAATGTGTGAACATGTGTGTATGTGTACGTATGTATATTCCTGGATCTGTCCACTGAGAAGGCTGGGAGCAGCAATATCTCAATAACAGCAAGGCACTTAGTACCCAGATCTCAATTTCTAAATGCTATTCTCCACTAAAATGTATAGAGCTAACTGGAAAAATTACTGGTTTCAGGGTTGGGACAGGGAACGTTCAAATGAGCCTGAAATATCTGTTGTGTCGGAGAAAAATGAGTACTCAAAGCATGATGGGCACAGGTTAAAAGGCACAGAAGACATTAGTTGGAAGGGGCTCACACTGGCCGCATCTGGGACAACAGAGCAGCAGATGAATAATAGTAATAATGTGTCATAACTCAAAAACCATGACACATCATGAAATAAATAATGTCCCACAAAGTGAAGAAGGTTTTTTGAAAAAGAAATAACAAACAAATGTGGAAAAAGGAAAGCTTCACCTTGTAGAATGACAATAATAACTGTAGAAATGGATGTTAAAACTAATAGGGGAAGGTTTGACGACTTTGATAAACGAATAAATAAATGAAAGTATAACAACAACAACAACAACAAAAAGGTAATACTGCAAAAGCCACATTGTGTGAGTTTCCACTGACTAATGATACCAATAATAGGACACTTTGAACATCAATAAAAACAGTATCTATAACGAATTGAAACATATCAAATATGAACATTTCATCCAAGAATTTATTTTAAAAAAACCCCTCAAATCTTACTGGCTACTTTTGATGAATTGCAGGGAACCATCTCACTATTTTGAAAACTGGTAAATGAAGGAAAAGAACCAAGCATTTATTCTGCCTTGTCTATAGGATCTAAACCTCAAGGTAACTAAATGGTTGCTGAGAAAACTTTTCCTTTACAGAAGCATTCCAGTTCATAAACAATGACGGAATTAGAAAAGCATCATTTGCAGCCTTTAATGAATTAATGGAACCCGGCAGTGAATATTCATGGTTGATAATATCACAAAAAGAAAAACAACCACACATTATGCATCTCCTGATAGCAGCACACTCCACCTATGATGTCATCTCATCCAGAAAACACAAACCTGCATTGACCAAAACTGTATACCCAATTTTCAATTTAGAAAACTACATATAGGAATATGTTAAACCATCACATAAATGAAATCAGTAAAATCCAGACTATGCAAAACAACACAGCAAATTAGTTTGTTTCTTCAACAAAAATTTGCAAGGCAGAAAAAATAAAATAAATTAAAAGAGATATAAGAGACATATCAACTAATCATAAAGTAGTGACCTTATTTAGATCCTGACTCAAGCAAGCTGTTAAAAAAAACTATGAGATAAAAAATATGAACGTCAACCTGGATATTTGTGAATATTAGGGAATTACTGTTTGCTTGGAGTACAATAATGGTATTATTTATATTTTTATAGAAGTCCTGATCTTTTACAGATACGTACTGAAATATTTCCAGAAGAAATGGTGCAGATTCAATGCAATCTTTTAGAATCTTCCTTAGAATATTTGGGGGAGTGGAGTTAAGGTATATATAAGTAAGATGAACCATCAGCTGAAAATTGGTGAAGATGAGTGATTTGTATACTGAGTGCTTTATCTTATTCTTCTTATTCCATCTATTTTGTATAAGTTTGAAATTTTCCATAATAAAACTTTAAAAAAAAAAAAAAGCCTAGCATCTAATCTCAGTTAAACACAAGGCCATCGCATATGGTTTGTCCAGGGCACCAGTCAGGCTGAGGGGATGAGCACGGTCAGAACCCCAGCTCTGGTTTCTCTGCCGAGCCATTCGCCTCTGGGGGTGGTGGTGTCGGTGCGAGGAAGGGACATAATTTTCTCAGTGGTCCACACCAGAGGGGCCGTCTGTTTGCTCTTTATGGTGGGAAGCATTTTGTTTTTGGGTTTTACATGAAGGTAAATTGTGGGTCCTCTAGACAGGGGTGGTATTTAACTAGTATCCCTGAAGACAAGGTCTTCTTTAATTTGGAGAATTTCAGTGGAGCTACCAGAGCGGAGGAGACACCAGCAGCAGAAGTCAGGTAAAGGCACGTATGTGTATTGCAGCACTATTCAGAATAGCAAAGACTTGGAACTAACCCAAATGTCCCTCAATGATAGACTGGATTAAGAAAATGTGGCACATATGCACCATGGAATATTATGCAGCCACAACAAAGGATGAGTTCATGTCCTTTGTAGGGACATGGATGAAGCTAGAAACCATCATTCTCAGCAAACTATTGCAAGGACAGAAAACCAAACACTGCATGTGGGAATTGAACAATGAGAACACTTGAACATGGGGAGGGGGGTGAACATCACACCCCAGGGCCTATCGGGCAGTGGGAGGCTGGGGGAGGGATAGCATTAGGAGAAATACCTAATGTAAATGACGAGTTAATGGATGCAGCAAACCAACATGGCACATGTATACATATGTAACAAACCTGCACATTGTGCACATGTACCCTAGAACTTAAAGTAAAATAAACAAAAAAAAAGAAAAAAAAGAAGAAGTCAGGTGAAAGCAGGTGAGAAAGAATAGGACCAGCATCGTTCTTTAAGGAATAGCAGCAACAGGAGGAAGGGACCTGGTTGGCACAAAGTCATGGCCACTAGGAGATGCATTAGACTCACTGCAGCCTCAGTGATAGTGGGGTGAAAAGCCATTCCCACTTCCAGTAAGTGATTTAGACGAGGCTCAAAAAACATCTACCTTTTAATTATACTCATGCTCTTGTCCCTAAGGTGGGAGTAGCCTCGGGGAAATGTAGCCTACATAACACATGCCCACACACCATGCTGCCCCACTGCATGCACAAGTTGTTGATACCTGCAGGATGCTGGTTAATATCCCACAAGAGGCCATTCACTGATTCTAACCAGTTATGTGAACCTGTGTATTCCCATGTTAAATCCATGCTTATTAGTCAAATGAACATTACAAGCCTAGTTTTCAATACATGCATTTCAAAACTGCGGTTGACTTTGCCTCAAGTCACTATTATTTCAGAATGGCTAAAAATGTATTTAAATAGCTGCTAAGACAGCTGGCATCTGGCAGGTGTCCAGCTGATTGGAAGTCAGCCCTATCACACACAGCGTCATTCTCTCGATGCCCCGACTTACACTCAAGCACAGACGCCCGGCCTCCCACACATTCCCACGCTGTGTGTGGAAGACTTAGAAGAAAATGCCTGTTCTCAGACTTGCTGCATCGGGAGCCTGACTTCTCGGCTTCCTCCCTGGTGACTTCCCGACTTGGCTTCTGCAGGAAGCAGATCTGCTTTTCTCCCAGAGGAGGCCAAATGTCATAATAGAGAAAAAAAGGCTGCTAGCAACAAGGGGGCCCAAATGAGAGAGCAGGGGAAAGGTTGGACCTAAGATTCTAAACAGATCATTTTTCTAGAATGGAGAGAGAAAAATGAAGGTTTTCCTAAAGCTGATTCATTCAACCCTCGCACTTCTCATCCCAATGCCACTGTGTTCCTTTCCGAATTATATCCCCACCCCCATAGAGCCCCTCATTGCTAGTTCTGGAAATCAGTGAGTGATAGGTTAGCATGGTGCTCATCCCATGGTGTCACCTAGCAACATGATGTTCATAAATAGCCACAATCATCTTTTCTCCATAAATGGCTAAAACTTCTTTTAAAGACATCAGGAAAAATGCTTAGCTCCTTCAGATCTAGTGTGAAATATTCCCTGCTCTCAGTTCTCCTATTCCCAGCCTTCCTCTTCCTCTTCTCAATTTGACCTCCCAGCATGTTTATTGTTTATACTTTGCCTTTTTTAAAATGCACATTTCCTTCTACAGGGTCACGTAACAGCTGTTCGTGTAGAAGTCTCCCAGTAGTTTTGTAAACTTCATTCCACTCAGAAACAACTCAAAAGCCAAAAACATTCCTACTTAATTCTTATCCCTTGCATTTTAGAATAAACCAAACTAAAAGCTGTAGAATACTAAGGCTGAGATAGAATTACCTCTAGGTAAGTTAAGATTGTACTAAATGTGCAGCAGTATCAGATAAAAGTTATAGCCTTTTATTAAAAGTTTAAACGCATAAGAACAAAAAGGGTCCCAATTAACTAGATCAGTACCTAACAAACCTTAATTCATAAATATGACATGCATTTTTGGGGATATCTATTATATTTCAAATACTAAGCTACATGATGATACAAAGATGAATAAGGTTATGCCATTGAGGGTAGTAAGAAATGTTAGGAAATTCTCATTGCAGGTGGGCCAAACAGCATTCAAGACAAGTCCCAATCTTCTAATTATACACTCTCATTGTTACAGATGGAGAGTCACAGATAAGCAAGCTCTGTATAAAAGCCCTGAGAGTGGCTGGGTGTGGTGGCCATGTCGATAATTCCATAAAATCATGCCCATAATTCCAACATTTTGGGAGGCCAAGTCAAGTGGATCACTTGAGCTTAGGAGTTCAAGACCAGCCTGGGCAACATAGCAAGACCTTGTCTCTACAAAAAAAAAAAATAAAGAAAAAATTAGCTAGGCATTGTGGCATATGCTACTGGGGAGGCTAAAGTAAGGGGACTGCTCGAGCCCAGGAGTTCCAGGCTATAGTGAATCGTGTTTGTGCCACGGCACTCCAGCCTGGGAGACAGAGTGAGATAACCCTGTCTCAAAACAAAGCAAAGCAAAACTAAAACAAAAACGGAAGACCAAGACAAATACTGATATAATAGACTTGAGCCTGTTTGTGGTGTGAACAAGGGGCTATACAAGCTGGTGCTATGTCCTATGATGGGGAAAACTAGGAGATTCAGGAAGAATATGAATCCTACTTTGGCTATGTTAAATTTGAGATGTCTAGTAGATGTCCATATCAGTTAGGATCAGGCAGGAAACATATGTACACTAGACAATGGCAGGGAGTTTAATAAAGTGAGTATTATAAGAACATGGACCAAAAAACCCCCAAAACCCTAACCATGTGTGGTGAAGTACTCTGGGACAGGCCACAGCACATAACAGTTACCATCTCTAGGCTTTCGAGACAATGGGGGAAAAGGTGGGCTAACCAGAAGCCAGAGGGAGTAGCTGTAGCTGTTGGAGAGGGCTGACCTCAATAGAGGGAAACATCTAACCCATGGTGAGCAGGCAAGAGGGGAAACAAGGGAAGGCATACACAACCTCACTGTCCCCTGCCTTCCCATCTATTGGTAATGTATCCCATGGGGCAAACCCAACGGGAAGCCAGAAGACAAGAGAGATTGGTGATGCAGCCCATATGAGCCAGCCTCCCAAAGCACAGAACAGGAAAGAGATGGATGGAGAGTGGACCTGGAAGGGAAAATGGAAAATATCCAGCATCACACCCAAGGGGAGATGTCAAGGCTTTTTTTTTTTTCCTTTTGGTTATGCAAGTCTGGGAGTCAAGGGGGAAGTCAAAATCAGACATATAAATTTGGAAGCTATTCAGTTAATAAATGATAATCAAAGCCATGTTTCCAAATGAAATCACTCTGAGAAGATAAAAGGGCTGAGACCTGAGCCGTGGACCATAATTTAGCAGTTTAGTAGAGAAGGAGGAGGTAGTAAAGGGACCTGAAAAAAAGCAGCTGGTGAGTTTGAAGGAAAACCAGTAAGTGGAATTCCTAGAGCTGAAAGAAAGAGGGTAGAAGGTTGGTCCAGGTCCTGAATGAAGCTAAGAGATTAAATAGGAGTACTTTTTGAGCAGAGATGTAAGGATAATACCATGCACAAATGTAACAAGTTCATTGAATATGCAGGACTTATTCAGAACTTAAGGGCACAACAAAAATCAACTTTAATCCCTGTCTTGCAATTTTAGTGGGTTAACTTTGCCTTACTCACATGGGTGAGATTTAGAGAGGCCCATGATTTTTCCGGTCATCCTCAGATAATTATTTTAATTATTCCATGGCTGTGTGAATTTTCTTCCTTTCATTTTTCAGGACTGGAAGGGCCCTTATATCTTAGGGACCAATGGGAGAATGCCCTTTTTCCAGGCAGGATTTCTAATCAGATAAACCAAGATGCAGAACCAGTCCTAGGCACTGGGGAAGCAGATGCGTATCACTAATCATCAACACTTCTCATTTCCCCTCTCAGTATTTACTCTGCACTCCGACTTTCCTACAATTCTAGGTATCAAATGATTTCACTGCCTCTCTAGGTTATTACCACTGAGGAAAATAGATATGAGAACTTGGGGTATTCTGGTCCTAGGGTACTTGTGAATCAAGGGAGGACTAGGGAAAAGAACAATTCTTAATAGTATTCATTCTTTTTATATGTATATATAAATATGTGTGTGTATGTATATGTGTGTGTGTGTGTGTGTGTGTATATACACACTGTTAGGTGTCACGGATCTAAATGATAAACAAAAATAAACATGGTGCCTGGTCTCATGAAAATTATAGTTTTTAATTTATTAATCACACAAATAAATGTTAGGTACATACACAGAGTTGTGAGAGGTCATAACCTGTCAGGAAGTCCAGGAAAAAGCTTTCCTGAGGAAATGATGCTGGGGCTGCTTGAAAGATGAGTAGGATTTAGTTAGGAGGGGAGATGCTATGGGAGCTGTCAGGCTTGGAAATTGCATGAGGGAAGGTCCTGCAGTGGGAGAAAGCATGAACGGACAGACTGAAAGAAGGCCAGCATGGCCAGAGTTCTGAAGGCCGATGAGACTGTGGAGTCCACCCAGTAGTGCTAAGAGGTTGTACTTTTGTCCTAAGGCCAATGAGGAGCCTCGAAAGAGATCAGAATGGATTTGAAGTATGGAGCAAGGACTGAGGGAAGTGGGCTGGGGCATTAAGCAGAAGTCCAGGCAAGAGCTGACAGCAGCTTGGACTAACGGGGAGGTGCTGAGCAGTGGTCCAGGAATGGGAGTGCAGGAGAGGGTGTGTCTGGGAGGACTCTGTGTTTGCAGCTTGTAGACTAGTCAGAGGGAGAGGTTAATCACTGATTCATGGAGCAAGGAAGGAGTGGGAGGCTATGAATAATGTGAGGAACATTATATTTTTATGGTATCTTTCACTAGAACCTGTTTTCAGCTATTTCTCTCTTTGGCTACAATGGGTACAAAATAATCATCAATTTTGTTAAGATGATAAGAAGTTACTGAATGTGGTGTTTTACTCTTCAATATTGAGTAGAACTTTGCACAAAATACATAAACATTTTCAAAGCATGTTCACATCCAGCATTTTATTTTATGCTCACCAAAATTTCATCGGATCCCCCCATCCTTCCTTATTTAAAGATCAGTGCATTCACAATCTTGATCCAATTGTGATGTGTATTTCTGGGCACATCATCAAAATCCTGCAGCTGCTAAATTCATTATGACTCTTAGACTCTCAAAGGTTTAAGGGAACATTAGCTCTCACTTTCTTCCAAACCACTTATTTTGCTGAAGCCCAAAAAACTAGCTAGAGGCAGAGCCAGGATTAGAGTCAAATCAAACAAATACGTATCCAATTAATATTCACAATCTCTGATGGTTACTATGTTATTTTCATATACAGTTTTAAAAGAAATAAATGGAAAATGTAAGACCCATCTAAGGTTGCTCAACATGTCCCTATGGTGCTAATATGATAAGCCAGTTCTCCTAAAAAGCAGTCCCCATCAATCAGCACATGGCATGTGGCTCAACACAATGAGCCGTGGGCATTAAAAGATGGAAAAGGCTCAGTCCCTTCACCTCTGCTCCTCCTGGGTGGGAACTGATCCGCACTAGGCATTCCCCTGGACTGCCTTCTCTCAGAAAGTTGCACCCAGAACTCTGTCTCTGATAGAGACAACCAAAGGGTTTCAGTGAGTAGGTGAATCAGAAATGCCTGCCCTGGCAAGGACCCAGGGCAGTTCTTTGAAGGTGTGCAAATGGGGTGACTGTGTGGAATTTAATGGTTATTGAATCTGAGAATAAGAAGACTGCTAAAGGGAGAGGAAGAGATAATGGGTGGTGGCCAAATAAATCAACCAACCAACCAACCAACCAACCAATTGGGCTTTATATACGAAAAATCAACCTCAAAACTCCTAAGACCATAGTAGTTTCCAGAATGAATTTTTGTGATTCCTTTATCTTTCAAGCTTGCCTTTAATGTTTATTTTAATCTGATTTGTTCTACAGAAAAATGCTGGAAGAAGTGACAGCCACTCTAAACAGAATTTGCCCTAAACTTAAATCTTATCCCTCACCCTCAAGACTCCTTCTGCCTCAGTCACCCATTCAACAAACATTCTTTGAGTACTCATCAATGTCAGGCTTTGTGCTAGGGTCTAGGGATATAAAACAAACATGAAAAAGACATTCTTCTGTCCTCAAGGGGATTATAATCTAGGAGGGGAGTCAGACCGATAAACAAGTATCACCATATAAGGATAGGTGCTCATTGGCATGTGAGCAAGTGCTGAAGATACTAGGAGAGACTATTAGGGGGCAGTCTAGGGAGAGACTTTACCAAAGATACGGTATTTCATGGAAGTTTTAAAGAATTACACATAATTTGATAGGCAACCAAGAGGATTCCAGGCAGAAGAAACAGTGTGTTCAAAGGACACATAAACATGAAAGTGCCGGGAAAAGACTGTCAGGTCATGGCAGGAGATGAGAGACCAGACCACAAAGGACTCCTAAAGTCATGCTAAAGAACAGAAGCATTGCACTGCAATGTATTCTATATAAGCTCAGGCTCTTGGCATGTAGTGGAAGCTCATTTTGCTACAGTCATGCTGAGGAATAAGTAACTTCAAAAATCTCAGTCGTTGGCAACAACAAAGATTATTTTTCATTGCTGCTACATGTCAGCAATGGATCAGCTGAGGATCTGCTCTAGGTTGCAGGTAGACTGTGCACCAGCCCCACATTTCTCCTCATCCTCGGACTCAGGCTGAAGGAGCAGCACCCCCTTGGAGACGCATCATTCTCATGGCAGAGGGCATGAAGGAAATTTCCTACATTTCTAAAAGCACCTGCTTAGAATTTACATCCACTCACATTTCCATTGGCCCAAGTAAGCCACATGGCTAAGACAAACAAAGGGATAAGGAAGTCTACTTCACCTATAGGAAGGCATAGGAAGGATGGGGATGCAAAACATTCTTTCAAAGGAAGGAAAAGGGTGATTGGAAATGACGACACAATGTACATATAAACTAAGGGGGAGCAAGGAAGAGGGTGTTATAGTAGCCTAGATGAAAAGAGTGGCAGTGTTCTATTTACCTCTTGCTGCACAACAAATCACCCTAAAATGTAGTAGCTTAAAGCAGCAACACTCATTTCATTGTTGCCCATGGTTTCTGTGGGTCTGGAATTCAGGAGGGGCTTAGCTGGGCAGTTCTGGCTGAGGAGTCTATAACATACTTGCAGTGTGAGTGTGCTGGGGCCGGGGTAGGAGAACAGGGAAACTCTCTCTGGTAGTCTTAGGGACTCTCTGTGTCAGCTGGTTTGAGCATTCTTACAACATGGTGGCCCAAGGCATTCAGACTGCTTCTATGGTGGCTGAAGACTTCAACATTGAGGATTCTACTCAACAGGGTAGAAGCTGCATCCACTTTTTAAGATCTACACTTGTATATTACATGGCATCCCTTCAGTTGTACTCTAGAGCAGGGATAGACAAACTTTCTCTATAGCGACCCAGACAGTAAACGTTTTAAGCTTTGTGAGCCATATGGATTGTTATAACTACCTGAAACTACTCAACTCTGCCGTTGTAGCTCAAAAGCAGCCACCAGTCCCTATGAACAAGAATGGCTGTGTTCCAAGAATATTTAATTTGTGGACAATGAAATTTGAATTTCACATAATTTTCACATGTCATGAAATATTCCTTTGATTTTTTTTCAACAACTAAAAATATAAAAATGATTCTTAACTTGAAGGCTATATAAGAACAGGTGGCAGGCAAGATTTAGGCCACAGGCTGTAGTTTGCCAACCCCTGCTCTACTGGAGAGAAATCAGATTGGGTATGTCCACTGGGAATTGGGAATACAGGTTTTATGCTCATGAAAGATATCTGGGCCAGAATTATAGAGGTGGTGTCACCTGCATTTCAGTGCTGGCTGAAGACCTCAAAGTCAATGAAAATTTCCCCACATGCATTGAATAGCAAGCAGAGATACCCTGGGATAGAATCTTCAGGACTCCAGCATTCAAGGAGCAGCTAGATAAGGAGCCAATAAAGAAAGGTCAGAGGAGGCCCACAGCCCAGCCCCTCCCACCTTCTTTTTCCATAATAATCTCCATCTTCTTATTCCTACTTCCTTTCTCTGTCCTCCAACCCCAACCTTCCACCCTCAGACACTATATCCAAAGTCATGGGTTGAGAATAAGACATGTCACATTTGAAATGTGGAGAAGACATTCTTTACACTCCTTTCTGTCCCACTGAGTCATACAAAAACCATAATAACTTTCTTTGTAAAATCATATGTTATTTAAATATTAGATGGCATTATTGCATGTTAAAAATTTTCTTAAAGAGTATTGACATAATATTTATTTATAAGTCACAATTATTTACCAAATGGAAAAAAAGAACAACAAATTTAACCATATAAGTTAGCATTTGAAAACATTATTATTTTTACCTTACTGAGAAGGAAAACAAATGTCTCTAGGAGACACAGAAAGAGACAAAAAGTTGCTCAACTATATTTTCTCAATTTTTTTTCTTTTTTTTTTGAAATCGAGTCTCGCTCTGTTGCCCAGGCTGGAGTGCAGTGGCGCGATCTTGGCTCACTGCAAGCTCCGCCTCCCGGGTTCACGCCATTCTCCTGCCTCAGCCTCCCAAGTATCTGGGGACCACAGGCACCCGCCACCACGCCCGGCTAATTTTTTGTATTTTTAGTAGAGACGGGGTTTCACCACGTTAGCCAAGATAGCCTCGATCTCCTGACCTCATGATCTGCCCACCTCGGCCTCCCAAAGTGCTGGGATTACAGGCGTGAGCCACCGCGCCCAGCCTACTTTCTCTACTTCTTTATTCCCTTAAAAATCTGTTCCGAACTTCTTCAGAGTAGGGACCCTAACACTAGGTAAATAAGTAATGTACCTTTTGTTCGAGGTAAGGGATGATAGCTCTCTTCACACATAGGTCTGTGCAGAACAGGCAGTAATATTTGATGAGTAAGATACTGAGAAGTACAGATGATTTTGTTGAGCCCAGGATAAAAATGACAAAAAAAAAAAAGAAAGTAGCAGAGTGTCATGCATAGGAGGCAAAAGCAGCCCAATCAGGTGACGCATTCTAAGAAGATGGACGTCTAACTGCCTTGGAATGTGGCAGGGATGGGCCCCCTCCCATCTCTGTGTTTCATTTATACTGTTTCCACATGTCTTTAAATAACATGTAGCCAATCATTCATTTATTCTGCAAATATTTAGTGAGCAGAGACACAAATCAAAATAAGGAGTACTCTGTGGGGCTGAAAGATAAACAATATTTAAATAACATTCTGTCCCTGCCCAAAGGAAAATTATACTTTTTAGGGAAGATTCAATATGTACATGAATAGGCTGCTCTGGATTGGGAATACAAAATTTTCTGTTGACCTCTTTCTTTTTACTGAGATTAGCTGGGGTAGAAGCCCTGGTTTGCTTGTAGTGATGATAGCCAAGGATCAAGAGGTTGGTATCTTTGTTTAGGAAAACATTTTAATGGGTTTTTTGTTGTTGTTATGCAAAGTTAGGTCCTGAGGTCAAGTGAGGAGAATGGTTTCCTAGTCTACTGTAAGAGGTTATCTCTTTTACGGACAGAAAAAATCTTTGCTTAATTCTGTTTTGCTATTTTAGTGGTTACTTTAGAGTTTGTAGTATGAATATTTATCAGTCTATCTTCAAGTGCTATTATAACATTTCACATATAGCCTAAGAACTTTATAATTCCATTTCTCCCCTCCCAGTCTTTGGGCTATTATTGCCATGAATTTTATTTCTACATATGTTATAAAGCACATACTACTTTGTTTTTATTTTTAAACGTCAATATTCTTTTTAAAAGAATTAAATATGAGTAAAGTATTTATTTGCTCATATAGCTCACCTCCAGAGCTCTTCATTCCTTTCTTTAGATCCAGATTTCTACCTGGTATCACTTCATTCTGGCTAAAAGACTTTTTTTTTTTTTTTTTTTTTAACATTTATTGCAGTGAAGATCTGATGGTAATGACTCTTTCAGTTTTGTATAACTGAGCAAGTCGTTATTTCATCTTTGCTTTCCAAATGTATTTTGGCTGGATACAGAACACTGACCTTGTTTATTTTTTCCTTGTTTATTTAATCAGTCTTGCCAAAGGTTTATCACTTTAGCTCGTCTTTTCAAAACCACTGTTTGATTCTGTCGGTTTTCTACATTCTACGTTTATTTTCTAGTTTATTAAATTCCAATCTTATTTCCTTCCTTTACTTTCTTTGACTTTATTATGTTATTCTTTTTCTAACTTCTCACGATGAGTCTCATTAATTTCAATACATTATGCTTTTCTAATATTAACATTTAAAGCTATAATTTTTTTCTCTAAGTACTGTTTTGGCTGTTCTTACATGTTTTGATATTCTATATCTGTGATTTTTATTACTGGTTCCAGTCTAAATAATCTCTAATTTTTATTATAAGTTCAAATGAGAACCACAAGTTATTTAGCAGTGTGTTTCTAATGTTCCTTATATATTTTTTCAAATTCCCTTTTTGTTCCCTAGCATCATTCAGATCAGAGGTGTGTCTCTAATCAATTTTTAAAAATGTACTGAAATTTGTTTTATGTCCCAGTATATAGTCAATTTTTGTAAATTTTCTAAAAGTGTTTAAAAATATATTCTGCAATTTGGGGATATAATATGTGGTTATTAGATCAAGCTTATTAATTAAATAAGTAATAATCCTATGAACCCACAAAATGAAAACTGAAGATGAAGGCACAATCATTTATGTACTAATTTTACATCTCCATACTTGATTGCTTCTCAAGACTTTGTGTTTACATATTGAAGTCCCTATTCGATATCTCCACTTGGGTGTCTAATAGTCCCCTCAGGTGTGTTACGGCCTCACCATTCCTATTCCCACTAAGACTTTCTCCTTCCCCAGGCTCACTTACATCAACATCTCTCCAGATTTAAGGTCAAGCATTATACTCTTTCACTGATTTCCACCTCCCACGCCGTTTATTCCATTACGAAGTCCTGTTGAAGCGGCCTTCAAAACATATGTAGAATCTGTCCTTTTCTTTTCATCATCTGATCCAAAGCAAAAAACCCAAAGACTACTTTAATCATCTCATCATTGGCCTTCCTGCTTTTTGTTTTGTCTCCCTCTTCCCCAAGCAATTCTCCACATAGTTGCCAGAGTAATCTTTTACAATTGTAAATGATAAAATGCCATTCCCTATTATTTCCTCTTGCACCTAGAATAAAATAAAAACTTCTTACCTTGGTGTACGATGCCTACATAATCTCGCTTCTGACAATCTCTCCCATGTTCACTCTGCTCCTATCCTAGTCTTCTATCTCTTCTTGTAACCCATAAAGTTTCTTTCCACCTGAGGCCTGCATTAGACAAAACAGGGTAGGTTATGCTACTGTAATACACAATCCTGAAATCCCATGAAGTATCCAGTGGGACCAGGCAGCTCTCCAGCTCAACTGCTGTCCATAAGGGGACCCAGTAATTCAGGCTGCCTCAGCCTTGTGGTTTCACCATCTCAGTATGCTTCATCTGTGATTGTTGTGGTAGAAGAAGAAAGTACGAGCAGATCTTACATCAGCCTGCAAATTTTTGTATCACTTTGCTCATAACCTATTCTCCAGAACCTATTTTCCAGAAGTAACTACCTATAACCCCACAGGTAGGAAAGCATAATCCTCCTGTATGCCAAGACGGAGAGCCGAGTCCAATATGAGTACAAATCTCCACCACAGAATGGTTTCCTGTTCCTACAATGAGCTTCCCTCTAATTTTCACATGGCTGGCTCCCTATTGACATGCAGGTCTCATGTCAGAAGTCACCTTCTTAGGCTGTCATTGGCCACCCAGGTGTTCTTTGTTTCAATTAAGTATTTAATTTTCTGTATATAACTTGCAACATTCTGATTTGGTTGTATTTTTTTGTTTATTGAATACCCTCTCCCTCATCTAGAATGTAAGCCCCATGAAAGCAGATAACTTATCTGCTTTGCTTACCCTGAAGTCCCCAGACTTTCAGTAAGTATTTGTTAAATAATTTAATAAAACAATTATTCAGAAATGCAAATATCATCCTCTCTCTCTCTCCTTCTCCTTCTGCTTCTCTCTCTCCTTAATGAATTTTTATAATCTTCAGGATAAAGTTTAAACTTTCTGACATGAAATACAAATCTTCATATTTGTAACAACTGGTTACCTTTCATTTCATCCCCAGGGGCTGGTGCTTGGGGATACAGTAGTGTAGAATCTCCAGTTTCATATCCTGCCCTTCTCTTCCCAGTACTCAGGGTTAAAGTCATATCAACAACCTAAGGCAGCCAACAAATTCCATTTTCTTTAGACAGATCCTTTTTAAATTTATTAAGTGAGGATGGAGGCAGATTAATACAAAATGTACAAAAAAAGAGATTCACATTCTAATTTGCCTGCTCGGCTAAAGCCAAATCAATGTTCTAAAATAATTCAGTTAAGTGCTTATCACTTATATTTGGATAGGGCTAGATTGAGTTGCTGAAACAAAAACAACAAAACTCCAAAGTACCATGAGCTTAACATAACAGGGGTATATTTCTTATTCAGGCAAAGTCCAGTGAAATTCAGGTTGTCCTCCTCCATCTTGTAGCTACACCAGCTATTCATGACCACTAAGATTTTGCAGAAGGGCAAAAAAGACAAAGTCACGCTAGTTCTTAACTGTCTGTCCTCAAATGTGAGCCCTCACTATTCTTTAAATTATGTTGGCTAGAAGTAGTCATGCAGCCTCAACATATTCTAGGGGAAGCTTGGAGAGGTAGAGAAGCATATGAATACTAGAAAAGCACTAGCAATCTCTATTTTAATCAGGCCATCAACTATTCCTTTGATTCTTTCCATCTACTAACAAAGACTTCTTAACTGGAATCAGGCTCCTCAGACTAGACCCTAACCTTGGGCTCTGTCCTTAGCCCACTTAGTTCAGTTTTGGCAAGAATCCTGCTGGAACAGTTTAATGAAAATCCCCCTTCTGATATACGATCAATTTTCTCATACTACCCCCCTCCTTGATATCTTATCTCTCTGGTCTGCCTTCAGCAAGGATCTTGTCAAGTTTGTTTAGCCACAGTCTCCCTTACCCCGATGTTTCCTTATAGAAATTTTCTGTCTGCTGCCTCCCATGCTACTCCTTGGCTATAAATCCCTGCTTGTCCTGGATATATTCAGAACTGAGTCCAATTTCTCTTCCCTACTGCAAAATCCCCATTGCTATAGTTCCTACCTCTATCACAGTAGTTCTGAATGAAGTCTGCTTTACCATTTTAACAAGCATCTGAATTTTTCTTTAACACCACACTAAAACACATTTGATCGATTCCCAGGGGAGACAACCTGAAGTACCATCCTATTGTTGCAGTCAGCTTAACAGCCTGGACCTGTGTATTTCTCATCTTTCAGACATGGTTCTTCTCCATAGATTTACGAGCTAAGAGTCAACTTACTGGTCCACTTCTCCAACATATCCCGTATACACTGCTACAGCAAGAACAGGATAACTGTAATAGAAAACTCTCACTCAAAAAAAGGAAGAACAGTGGATATAAAGCAATTAATCGTCCATAGCAATTCTAAAATTCCACTCAGGAGACAACAGGAAGGTCTCTTATCCTGAAAGTGAGAAAGAATCCTTGATTCATCCCTAATTCTGCTCAGAACATTTCCTTTATCCATTGCTGTGACCCACTGCTTTGGCTTCTGAGGGGTATATTAGTTTTTTTGGAGCTGTTGGAACAAATTACCAAAATTTTAACTAACACTCTTTCTAGAGGTTTAAAGTCTGAAACTTGAATACCTTGGACTGAATCAAGGTATCAGCAAGGCTGTGCTCTGTCTGGAAACTCTAGGTAGGGGAGAATCTGTTCTTTCCTTCTCCAGATTCTGGTGGCAGCCAACATTCCTTGGTTTGTGACTACAACCCTTGTCTTCAGGCCAGCATCTTCAAATCTCCCTGTTCTGTCTTTACATTGATTTTTGTGTGTGTCACCTCATGCTTGTAAGGTGTGTTTGCTCTTCCTTATAAGAACATATGAAATTATTATATTTAGGGTCCACCTGAATACTCCAGGACAATCTCTCCAACTCAAGATCCTTGGTCACACCTGCAAAAGCTGCTTTCTGATATAAGGTAACATTTACAGGTTCCAAAGATTAGGACTTGTTATCTTTAGGGGCCATTATTCAGCCTACTACAGGAGCTAATTCCATTTTTCTTACCCTCAGTAACTATCTGAACTGGGCCTTTGGAGAGTATATAGCTTTCTAAGCTTGCTTCTTACTGGAGGAAATTTAGTGGTCCAGGGTGGGTCTTATGCCTTGAACATCACTTTTCCAGAGTTCTTGTTCTTGATTCCACTTTCTCTTGTAATTTTCTAAATCAGACAACTTCTTGGGAGACAAAGGTAAATTTGAAAATTAGATAAAACTACTGTTAATAAATAATAATTTCAAATAGCCAAGGCAATCCTAAGGAAAAAGAACAAAGCTGGAGATAACATGCTACCTGACTTCAAACTATACTACAGGGCTACAGTAACCAAAACAGCATGGTACTGATATAAAAACAAACACATAGACCAATGGAACAGAATACACAGCCCAAACATAAGGCTGCATACCTATGACTATCTGATCTTCAACAAAGCTGACAAAAACAAGCAATGGGAAAGGACTTTCTATTCAATAAATGGTGCTGAGATAACTGGCTAGCCGTATGCAGAAGACTGAAACTGGACCCTTTCTTTGCACCCTACACAAAATCTGGACCCTTTCTTTGCACCATACACAAAAATTAACTCAAGATGGATTAAAGACTTAAACGTAAAACCCAAAAGTATAAAACTTTGGAAGACAACCTAGGCAATACCATGCTGGATGTAGAAATGGTAGACAACCTAGGCAATATCATTCTTTGTCCGTTGGGCAAAGGATTTCATGATGAAGACACCAAAAGCAATTGCAACAAGAGCAAAAATTGATAAATGGGATCTAATTAAACTAAAGAGCTGCACAGCAAAAGAAACTATCAACAGAGTAAATAGCTTACAGAATGGGAGAAAATTTTGCAAACTATGCATCTAACAAAGGTCTAATCTCCAGCATCTATAAGGAACTTAAACAAATTTACAGGAAAAAACAATCCCATTAAAAGTGAGCAAAGGAAGAGAACATTTTTCAAAAGAAGACACACATGTGGCCAAAAAGCATATGGAAAAAAAGCTCTACATGAGTTATCATTAGAGAAATGCAAATCAAAACCACAATGAGATACCATTTCACATCAGTCAGGATGGTTATTCTTTTTTTTTTTTTTTTTTTGAGACAGAGTCTTGCTCTGTGCCCCAGGCTGGAGTGCAGTAGCGAGATCTAGGCTCACTGCAAGCTCCGCCCCCCTGGGTTCATGCCATTCTCCTGCCTCAGCCTCCCGAGTAGCTGGGACTACAGGCGCTGCCACCACGCCTGGCTAATTTTCTTGTATTTTTAGTAGAGACGGGGTTTCACCGTGTTAGCCAGGATGGTCTCGATCTCCTGACCTTGTGATCCACCCGTCTCGGCCTCCCAAAGTGCTGGGATTACAGGCTTGAGCCACCGTGCCCGGCCAGGATGGTTATTCTTAAAAAGTCAAAAACTAACAGATGCTGGTGAGGTTCCAGAGAAAAAGGAATACTTATACACTGTTGGTGGTGGGAATGTAAATTAGTTAAACTATTTTGGAAAACTGTGGTGATTCCTCAAAAACCTAAAAACATAAATACCATTCAACCCAGCAATCTTGTTACTGGATATATACCCAAAGGAATATAAATTGTTCTGTTATAAAGACAGGTGCACGCATATGTTCACTGCAGCACTATTCACAATAGCAAAGACATGGAATTAATCTTAATGCTCACTAGTGGTAGACCAGATAAAGGAAATGTGGTACATATACACCATGGAATACTACACAGCCATAAAAAAGAATGACATCATCTCCTTTGCAGGAACATAAATGGAGCTGGAGGCCATTATTCTTAGCAAACTAAGAGAGAAACAGAAACCCAAATGCTGCATGTCTCACTTACAAGTGGGAGCGAAATGATGAGAACGCATGGATACGAAGAGGGGAACAACAGACACTGGGGCCTATCAGAGTGTGGAGGGTGGGAGGAGAAAGAGAATCAGGAAAAATAATTAATGGATACTAAGCTGAATACCTGGATGACAAAATAATCTGTACAACAAAACTCTAGGACACAAATTTACCTATATAACAAACCTGCACATGTACCCCTGAACTTAAAAGTTAAATTAAAAAAATAGAAATAAAATAGATAGGGCCGGGTGCGGTGGCTCACGCCTGTAATTCCAGTACTTTGGGAGGCTGAGGCGGGCGGATCATGAGGACAGGAGATCAAGACCATCTTGGCTAACACAGTAAAACCCCATCTCTACTTAAAAAAAAAAAAAAAAAAAAAAGCCAGGCATGGTGGCGGGTGCCTGTAGTACCAGCTACTTGGGTGGCTGAGGCAGGAGAATGGCATGAACCCAGGAGGCAGAGCTTGCAGTGAGCCGTGATTGCGCCACTGCACTGCAGCCTGGGCGGTAGAGCAAGATTCCAACTCAAAAAAAAAAAAAAAAAAAAGAAATAAAATATAGTAATTTATTTCTGGTTAAAAACATCATACATTATTCGGTTTGCTTTTACTAAAAATTAAGTGGAGAAAATTAAAAGACTAACAAAAGTATTCATATTAAAACTATTGGATTTTAAATACTTAAGAGGAAATAGTTTCTAATAAGATACACACAGGTTAAACCTATGTCATCAGAAGTAGAGATAACTTTAATCAACTGCAGATCAAACTACAGAGAGTAATGGGTAAGTGCCAGCATTTGCTAAGCACAATGGACTTAATGCTGCCCCATTACAAGGAAGCAAATAAAAGCCTCTGTGTTAGAATATAAGGAGTTGCAGAAACATGCTACAGAGGCTCACACTGACCTTCTAGTTAGTCATTTTCTTTCTAAAATTTTCTAAGCATAGACTTAACATCTTTAAGTGGCTTTGATATTGATGGGCATCATGAAACTAATCTCACAGTCAGTCCTTCAAAAATTTAGTGTACTTAATGTTACTTATGGGTAAGACAGGTCAGTGAGTATAACAGAAAATGCACAATGAGAGAAAATACAAAGACAGAAATTCGAAGGGAAAAAAGAGACAATGCAGGTTGAGCAAAAACAGTTAATAGAAATAAAAGCAGACAGACCAGGGATTTCAGAAGGGGACAATGGAGACGAACCCCACAGGAGTAGAATGGAAGCCAGGAAAGAATGGGAAGCAGATAGACCAGGGTTTGAAATTTAGCTCTCACACTTAAGAACACAGCTAAGTTTCTCAAATTTTATTGCCTTGTTTCATGTGTGAAATGGAAGTAATCATGCCTACATTACAAAGGTATTGAGTAATTAAATAATATATGTGAATGTGTTCAACACATTGTCTGGTACCTAATAGGCATACAATAAATGTTAAATTCTCTTTCCTCATTACTTGTGCACAAAATACAAGTAGGAAGGAAAGGAGAATAAGGAAAATAATTGTCCAATTAAGAAAAAACCTAACAATTAATCCAAAACTATGATAATGGAAAAGACGAATATTCAGTGAACATAAAGTAATGAATCTTTCTAAAAATAAAAGACCCTGAGGTAAGCGAGTAGAAGTAGGAAAGCTGTTACAGAGGTATAGGCAAGAGATCATTGAACCTTGGACTGAGATGGCAGTGGTGCCCATGGTGAGAAGTATTCAGGATTGAAATCTATTTTTAAGTTGAATCTCTTGTTGAAGGTCTGTATTTAAAACATGAAGCAAAAAGATGAACTCTCTGAATAACTGGGTGAATTATGATCATTTGTTAAAATAAAGCATCCTGGAGGTAAAGCAGGTTTGGAGGGGAAAATCAGGAATTCTGTTTTGGCCTCATTAAAACTGAAATGCCAATGAGACACCCAGTAGGTATGTATGTCAAGTAGAAGATCTAAATGTGGATACCACAAACATGAATACGGCATTTAAGTCTCTAAGCAGGGAGTATTGCTAGAGTGAGTTTATTGCTGCACCCTGAAGATTCCAACTTGTAGTGCTTAGAGGAGGGACAAGTGAAATTTGAGGAAACAAGGATAGTGTAGCATCAAGGAAGAATGTGCCAAAAATTGCTCAGTGAGGTGAGGTTTAAAAAAATCTATCACATTTAGACATGTGGAGGCAGTCGGGGAACCCTGTGGAGAGCATTTCAGTGGAATGCTTAGGACAAAGCCTCAGGTAAGACAATACCAACCCAACAAGATCTGAAACCAGTACTGGGCTTTCTTTCCTTTTAAAAGGCCAAACAACAGATTGTGAAATTTTCCAGTTGAAAATCTTCCAGTGGATTCCTATTACCCTCAGAATAAAAGCTGAACTCTTTACCATGATTTCCAGGTTCCCAGAAAATCTGGCAGTTGCTGTCTTACCTCCATCCAAGACCAGCCTCACCCAGCCCTTCCAGCCCTACTAGCTTCTTGCTCTTCATTAAGAAGCCAAGTTCCCTTCTATTAAGAGCCTTTGCATTCACTCTTCCCCAACCTGCATGGTTACTTCCCCATTTATGTGCATAGCCTTCCCTGACTACTGTATATAAAACCCTGCCTCCTTGGGAGGCCGAGGCGGACAGAGCACCTGAGGTCAGGAGATCAAGACTAGCCTGACCAACATGGAGAAACCCTATCTCTAGTAAAAATACAAAAATTAGCCAGGCGTGGTGGTGCATGCCTGTAATCCCAGCTACGTGGGAGGCTGAGGCAGGAGAATCTCTTGAACCTGGGACGCAGAGGTTGTGGTGAGCCGATATTGCGCCACTTCACTCCAGGCTAGGCAACAAGAGCAAAAAACTCCGTCTTAAAAAAAAAAAAAATATACCTCCTCCACATCCTTTAGGTAGTCAACCTTACCTGGAGTTTCCTTTTTCCTATGAAACAAATCTGCACTAGGTAGGCTATCTCTGATCTTGCTTTGGCAAAAAGTGAGTTGGAAAAGGCAAAGAAAATCTTTTGAATACAGGTTCACGTGTTTATAGAGCTACTGACTGACTTACAATGCTACCAGCGATAAGATTCCAACGGTTTCCAGTAAGGGACTCTTTCATTCACCTATGTGCTATGAAAAAACCCACAACAACAAATAATACGTTTAAATTACTTAGAAAAAATAATGGGTTTGAGGAAAAGTGAAAATAAAGTTTAAAGGTTACCATTTCTGTAAGTTTGTACTCTATAGTTCAACTTAGTCTTAATTCTCTAGTTGGTCCTGCGTCCTGAAGTGTTCCTTCAAGTCACCATCATCTGATTCTGCAATCCCACTGTAAACCATTTTTAGATCTTGTCTAGATCTGGGAATATCTCAATCTGAAGATCACTTTTTAGTTACAGTATGAAGTACTTTCGCCTTCTTAATCACATTTAAAATACAGACTACCTATTAAAAATAATGGCATCCCAGTGATTCATTCAATGCCTACTTTATAATGTCAATAGTGAGAAGACTTCTACTAAGATAGTTACAGTGGGGATAGAAGAACATGGACAGACTTGAGGGATACTTAAGAAACAGAACTGTAGGAAATTGAGAACCAATAGTGAAAACTAAAGAGAAATGATAAAATAAGGATGAAGGCCAGGTGCAGTGGCTCATGCCTGTAATCCCAGCACTTTGGGAGGCCAAGACGGGTGGATCTCTTGAGCTCAGGAGTTTGAAACCAGCTAGCACAACATAGAGAGACTTTGTTTCTACCCAAAAAAAAAAAAAAAAAAAAAATTCTAATGACCTGGTTTCTGGCTTAGCCAACTGGATAGGCAGTGGTGTCACCTCAAGGCAGAGAAGAAAAAAAGTTTGAAGAATGAGGGAAATCATGAAGTCAGTTTTGGGCATATTGAATTTAAGGTACTTGCAAGACATGTATTTTAGGCAGTTATGGATATAGAGTTGAGTGTAGGTTGTGTAACTGTGTATGTTAAGTGAACATACCTTGCACTAATATCTAAACCTTCTTGGATCCATTACTACATTTATAAAATGAGGGTGTCATACTGATCTGATCTTTAAGGTGCCTCTTAGCCCTAAAACTTCAGTGAATTAACTTTTATCATTTTATTATTTAAGTAATTTGGTTTGGATTCCCATTTTCTTCTTAGACTCCAGAGTAACATGTTATTATTAGCACTTTAGTTCAGCAGTTTTAAACAAAAACTATTAACCAGTTAGAAGCTTGCAAATTCATACAACTTTGTTTTCTCTTAAATTTTAAGGGATTGTGAAACATTTGCTTTCCCTACCAATGGAAGATATACATTCAAGCTTGCTGGAACTTCTTGGGATGAATACAAGAATTTTTAAAGAAAATGTATCATATGCTCATGAAAATTTCTTCTCCATGAATTCTTCCTCTCATAGATTTGGAGAAGTTGGAGAAACATTACTTTTATTAATAGAAAAAGAGGGGAGAGGAAAACGTGGAGCACAAACATGGGGTTTATGTTTGGCAAGAAAAATAAATCTGTAAGAAGATGTATCACAATACATTTTAAAAGGAAAAAACCAGCATTTAAATTGATGCCTTGCAACTGGCAATACAAAACTAAGTAATAGAAATGAAAGACAGGTTTAAATTAAATTTTAACTTAAATTTTATTATTGAGTTAATAGTCTTGACATTTCAATACTGAATATTCTGGAATTTGTCCTCCTCTCTTCCTAATTGCACATAGCATCTTGGTTATTATAAATTATTTCCAGGTTAACAGAACCAGTAATTTTGAGAGAAGAGAGAGTACTAATCTCATCGTCTGAAGCATGTTTAAGTAGTAGTCCTGGCCGGATGCAGTGGCTCATGCCAGTCATCTCAGCACTTTGAGGAGGCCGAAGTAGAATTGGTTGAGCCCAGGAGCTCGAAACTAGCTTGGGTAACACAGTAACACCTTGTCTCTACAAAAAAACACAAAAATTAGCTGGGTGTGGTGGCAATTGTTGTGGTCCCAGTCACTTGGGAGGCTGAGGCGAAAAGGTTGTTTGAGCCTGGAAGGTCAAGTTTGCAGTGTAATGTGATTGCTCACTGTACTCCAGCCTGGGCACAGGGTGAGACTGTGTCTCCAAAATAAAAAAAAAGTAGTCCTGACAATAAATGCAACTTTGGTTCCCAAAACAGGCTCTATGGAATAACCGACAGATGAACAGCTCATCACTTGGCGGCTGGGGGGGGGGGAAGCGAGGGGAGGTCGGAAGAGTACTGTATACATGGCTCATTTTAGCGCATTGTTTCCTAGTGTCTCAGGAAGTATTGCTGCTTTGGTGAAAATGAATCCCTCCAATAAACCTGCAATTGAGCAAAATGAACAATTCCACAAACTGAACTATGTATGTTTTTAGTGCTTCCCATTGAATCAGCTCACGTATCTTGAAGCATTATCACAATTATTCTCCAATTTAAAAAATTTCCATGCCATACTGTGGATCACATACCACAACTTAGTGAGATAGGGGGCCCAGAAATGGACAAGGGAAGAGTAGAAATTAGGAAACTATTTCTTTATAAAGCAAAATTACTCCAGCTTAAAACAACAGAATTTCATTTTAACAGAATGATTATTTTATGAAATATATCTGTAACTCCTGTAAGAGAAAGCTGAAACCGCATCGGGAAGAAAAGCCTATGCTGTGGAGTCAATGTGTTTCAGACCTCGTGCCTCTATGTAATCCGATATTTTGACCTTTTGAAGCCCAAATCTCTTCCTTAGAAAAATGAGGAAGATAATACTTACAATGTTATTTGAGGATTAAAAGTAATCATGTATAAAATATATTATGTAACAAAGACAAAAGAAACAATATTTCAACTGTGATTTTGTTAGACTTTTATTATGAATGTATTTTTTAAACCATCATTTCAGATCTCACTAAAACTGCAAATCTTAGAGCAGTCAAATTTAAAGAGACTGACTACAGTTTTCATACCATTGATGTTGATGTCTTTTTCTTTAAGGAGCATTATGTGCATGACACTTCTATTGAAAGCCAAGCTAGAACCCTAGTTTCAATTTCCCTGTTATAAAAGCTATTCTACTTACTTGTGGGTATTAACTTGATGTGAAGAATGTAAAGCGAATTCTGAAAAACCTGTAAATAAGCACATGAGACTACATTTCATAATTAATAGTAAAGATACAGTTACTCCTTGATTTTTCAAATAAACTATAATATAGTAATCCAACTTATTCTGGTGTTGAGATACACTATAATTTTTGATTGCTGTCCTAATAACCTTTCATTTAGATTATTCCCTATGTTTTGTTTATATTGTAAGTTAAGTAAAACCATGAAACTGAGTTGAATATAAAAAAATCAGTAGTCTTGGGTTAAAGATTTGCCACTTAAGGTCATTAGCTTAGCTGCGACATGTTATCAAACCAATTAAATATAACATTATTAGGTAAGAGACTTTAAAAAAATCTGAATTAAGGATGAACAAATGTTATTAAGATGAACTATATGTGAACTTTCAGTTTAAAAATATACTTTTAAAGAACAGAATTATCAAAAGCTTCCATTTTTACTACTTTCTCCTCCAGTAATTATCTCTTATGTGATAATTTGATAAGCTCTAGGAGAATAAGAAAAAGTCCTTTTAGAATTCATGATAGGTTTAATCAGGTAATTCCAGGAGGGAAAAAAACCATTAAAATAAAATCTTATGATAATCATCTGGTATGTCCAATGACATGGGTATGATGTAACAAAAATGGTTACAAACTTATAATGTATTATTTACATTATATACTCAAAACTATCAAGCTAGTTAACTGTATCTGAGGAGACACATTATGACATAAGTTAAACAGTTTTTCATTGTTCATTAGAAAGAATGCAGTCAAGCTTTTAATGGAAATAATATACAAGTGAGGCACTTTTGAGGTCAGAAATAGAAAGCAAACGACACTACACACTGGAAATGTTCACAAAAATCTATGTGTATTTTTAATACAAAGACTTTTCAACTTGCTTATTCTTGAAAAATTTCAAAACTAACAACTGATGCAATTTAAGAAGCTTTCAGAAATAATGGCTAACATTTCAGTGTACCAAAGCATATGAACGTCTTATAACCACCTGGCTGCTAGGCAAACAGTACCTAATACCTTAAAGCCTTTTTGTTTTTCTTTTGGTTTATGTAAATCACCTCAGGTTGTGTTTGTTTTAAAGAAATTCATTCTTTATGTCTGTCTCACTGCAAAAGACCTCATGGTGCTATTATCATGATTTATAGACTTTTTTAGTGCAACAATAGTGCCAGTTTCTAGTGCTTCCTCTTACACTTTAAAATGTGATCATGGAAGTCAAATCAAGAATGAGCATAACAATTAGTAAAGAATCCTTGCTTTTCAGGTAACTAAAGTTTTCTAAGTTTTATGTGGAAAAAATGTTACACTTGCTTAATGTACCTCTTAATGCACCTCTGGGCTACAATTAAAAACCCAATTTAACACATATTTCCAAGTGTAATCACAAAATCGAACATAAATTTCAACACAAGAAATATCCTTAAAATTCTTTACATTGACCATTTAGAGGAAAGCACATTTCCTGTCTCTAGAGACTTACATGCGTATTAAGAAACATTTCTGTGCCATTTAATTAAGGGGGCAAGGGAGAGGAAAAAGAAAAGAAAAAGCAAGACTTACCCAAGATACCAGATGGCACTACACACATGAATTGAAAGTGCATTTACATTACTTCAAAAGCTCATTTTAGGCACTGCTGAATAACCAATGAAAATATGTAGTTCAAGTTTTTCCCTTTAAATTCTAACCCCACCCCATCATCATCTCAGAAACATACACACGGCTGGGGGCAGTGGCTCAAACCTGTAATCCCAGCATTTTGGGAGGCCGAGGCGGGTGGATCACCTAAGGTGAGGAGTTCGAGTCCAGCCTGGCCAACATGGTGAAACCCCATCTCTACTAAAAATATAAAAACTTAGCTGGGCATGGTGGTGGGCACCTGTAATCCCAGCTACTTGGGAGGCTGAGGCAGGAGAATTGCTTGAACCCAGGGGGCAGAGGTTGCAGTGAGCTGAGATTGCACCATTGCACTCCAGCCTGAGCAACAAAAGTGAAACTCCGTCTCAAAAAAACCAGAAAGAAACGTACACACACACTCTTTCTGAAGCTGTCATGATAAAATACAGGTGTGATTATGTTTTTCCATGTTTTGAGAATTATTTTTAAAAATTCTCCCTGACTGGCAGAAGGAGGAAAAAAATACCATTTTGGTAATGGCTTTTGAGAGTTAAAGCAACTGGTTCTATAAATGCCTCAGTACATCCATTAAGTTTGATTGCCAGTCCCAAATATCAACCAATATTTTAAAACAGGATATGTAAGAAAAAAGTGCTTAAAATCTTTCAGCAAGCCAACAAGACACATTAGGAAAATAACCATTTTACAATTCATTTGAGATAGTTCTTATTCCTGGTTTCCCTGGTAGAGGTGGTCACCATATAAATAGCCCTTTAATGGTAGTAGTGATGAACCCTGTCGGATCCCTATTGCCATCTCATGTCTCTGGCCTGGAAATCATCCAGTAGGTGGTGCTGAAGCTCCACACGACATACTTCTTCAGAAATCAAATGATGTCCCTTTTCAAGCCAGGAAAAATATCATTTAAGAATTATCAATTCTGAACAAAACAAGTTCATCGGACCAGTCTTGCTTGTCATACCATCTAGATGATTCCATTTTCAATCCTATTACTGAAGCAGCTGTCTTGAGCCATCTGCTTATATCAGATAAAAACAAAGAAAAGTTTTAGAGGAAAAGCCAATTGGCAGTGCTGAATCTGTATAGAGAATGAGAAAATGTTCCTGAAGGTGCCTATACACATGTTTAAGAATCAGTGATTTAAACTACCCATTTGCTTTCACAAAGGAATTCTAATTTACTCAAAAGAAAATTTCCACATAGGGATTCAGAGAACATTATATCATCAGTTAGTCTTGTAGACTGATTTAGAAACTGGGTATGTTAACTATAAAGATCCAAGGTAAAATAAAAACCATTTCATCACCATAGTTTTTAATGAAGAAACTTGTTTAAAATTGTAAAGGAAAAAATGGGAATGGGACGGCAAAATCTTAGCAGCAAAGTGGTTAAACAAATTGAAAATATTAATGCACAAACATTAAAATATTAAAGCATATATGTTGCATATAAAATACAGTACAGAACCAGGAGTTGCACTATACTGATTAGTGCTTAACAGAAGAAATGATTAAATTTGTTCCTCCCAGAAGTATATACACAGTTCATTTCCACAGCATTTTCCTATAGAGCCAGCAAGTTATTTTCTTCAGTAATTCACACCTTGATCAAACCTGAATTATAAACTTAGCACTTACAAATATGAAAATTCATTCACAAGGAAAAACAGTATTTCCATTTCACCAATAAAAATTTTGAAAGTTAACAGTCTATTCTAGGAAACCAAGCTTAGCTGAAAACTTCAGGGATGAAGATCATCTGTTGTAGCAGCATTCAAATATATAAACAGTAAAAATAAGACTTAAAACTGCTGCTACAGTGTCATGTTTTGGATTTAGTTCATCCAATTGATTTTTAGTACAAAACTAGAAATACCCTCTTCTTCATAACATCTATAGTTATCAATATATTTTTCTTCTTTTCAATGTGAAATAATACTTCAAGATGATCTATATACACAATGTTGTCAGTTCAAGCTGTCATATAAATATAAATGCTTTCTTAAAAAAAGTATTTTACAGACAGATAGTGTTATATACATTGTTCCGTTTGATCTGGGGCAAAAGAAAAAAGCTAACACAAGCTTAAGTGTGATATATAAAAAGAACGATACATAAATGACGTTTAAAAACCTGCATAGAAAATGAGCTTCAAATGGTAGTGTGATTTTAATTTTTATCACCTCTGAAACTTCAAGCCATTAAAAAAAAGGCACACTTCTCAACTTTATCCCTCTAAGGGAATGTTCTTAAAGAACCCTTTCCTTGGTTAGAGTTTCAATGTAACACTTAAGAAAACAACAACAAAAACAAAAACAGACAATTTGACTTCAAGGTACTTTAAGGTTTGTTGGAACATTTATCCAACTATTTTGTAAATTAAACATCCAGTAATATAATGCTCTGCAAAGAAATACATTTATATGTACAAGATACTTCATTTACAATGTTGGATTAAATACTTTCCTGGGATAGTTTAGCACACATTTTAACATAAAATAATTTTGCTTTTGGCCAGTTTAAATAAAAATAAAATGTAACTGATAAAAAGTTATCATTGTTATGTAAATAATAAGCACTGAGGATTAAGCTAAAAAATTAGTAACACAGCTGAACATATTCTGGTTTAGCAGAATGATAAATGAAGATCTCAAGAGGAAGCTTTTACACTGACTATCCAGTCAAACTTTCTGCCTTGTAAAACATTTGTAAATGCAATATAATTTTTTGAAGGAGGAAACTCTGAAAGAAAACAACTTGCTGGTTGAATACCACAAAAACAACTAAAAAACTTCACTTTTTTTCTATGTTTGTTTACTCAGTCTTTTTATATAAAAATAAGTGTTACGTTCCCATCAAAACATTAGACAATTACATCTGTGCTTTAAAAAAAAAGTTGGTCACTCAAGGCTATTAGAGTATTTTTAAGGATTTTAGATTACCAGAATGTACAGATATAACTCAATATAAATTGTAGCCAAAGAGAAATAAGGATGAAAATATCAAATCATTCACATGGAATAAAAACATTATTAACTAGATGAGTTAAATATTCAAAATATATGGAATGTGACAGTAGATATACATATATATGTATCTACTTCAGAACTAGGAAGGGGAAGAAAAGTTTAATATGTAATAATTCGTACCTTACATTTAGTTAAATATAAACATTTGTTATTTATACATAAAACTGCTTTCAAAAAACAACTAATAAATGATTTAGTTGCACTTGTTTTACTTCTTGTAATTGCCAAGTGTTAACTTTTCTTAAATTGAAATCAACTGTCCCCTAGTGCACTTTTATTTTTAGTTCATGTCCTAATAAATTCAAACCTTTAAAAGTCCCATCACCTAATGCATAAATATACAAAAATGCCAAAAAATTAATCCCTTTTAGTTGGATCATATTTTATGCTGACTTTTTATAGCCAAATAACCAGAAATGGTTTCCTTCTGCAAATACTCTACAACCTGTAACAAAATATGCCATGCACTCAAGGGAAAAGTTAGGCATGGCGTGAAACGCCAAGAACTGATGAGTTCTGCTTCCTCCATGTGTGGCCCCAGTGATACCAGGCAAGATTCCATATTGCTTGCCAAAAGCTTCCACAAATCCAAGTTAGCTAATTCCTGGAAACAAAGATTTTAAGCTCATTTTGGCACTGGACCATTTCATCCAGCAGCTTTATGTTTCCCACCACAGCAACCACATGCCTCACCACAGCGATGGCACATTCTCAAAGGGACGTAGCAGCACATACATGGTACAATGAAAGACAAAGCTACCAGGGCTAACCATCGCAAGCAGAACTTGTCGTCGCTAGTGTCACACGAACAGGGATCAGAAAAATCTCCCTCTGAGTCTGACATACAATGATACAACATGCTCTCTGCACAGAGCATGCAACTAACTTGATATATGCATCTTTTAATAGGGTCTGGAGCATCCTGACATTTTCCCCTGACATTTTCTTCATGATTAAACCTTTCCTGGCAGTATACGCAGCGAGAACGTTCACCGTCCTCTTTTCTTCGTTTTGACTTCTTAATTTTTAATGAGGAAGGCTGCGTCTTAAATACCACAGAGTCTTTAGGTGAACTTAACTTAGTCTCCTCCCCACAAGAGTACAGATAGTCTGATTTTTTACTGTCTGGTTTAGAAAACTGAATACTGGAATCAGCATCATCTCTTTCCAAGTCATTTTTCCACATGTCAGGATGTCTGTAGTCTGCATAGCGACGTATTAAGATATCTCGAGGGTTTATTCTGACAATCTCATCCTCATCTTGAAAGCTGACATGTCTGATTGATTTTAAAGGGACCTAAAAAAGAAACAGATAAAAACTGCAATGAGGGCTATGATGCTTAATTTTATGTGTCACCTTGGTGGGGCCACAGTGTTCAAATATTATTCTGGATGTTTCCATGATCTGTTTTTGGGATGAGATCTACATTTCAATTGGTGGACTATGAGCAAAGCACAGTACCTTCTGTGATGTAGGTGGACCTCATGAAATCCACTGAAGGCTTTACTAGAACTAAGGCTGAGCTCCCCCTGAGCAAGAAGAAATTCTGCCAGCAGGATGCCTCTGGACTCAGACTACAACTATTTCTTGGGTCTCCAGACAGCCTACCCTGCAGATTTTGGATCTGTACCTCTACTATTGCATGAGCCATTTCCTTAAAATAAAATCTGTCCGTCCATCCCTCTGTCAGTCCCTCCGTCCGTCCGTCCGTCTGTCCCTCCCTCCCTCCATCCATCCCTCCGTCCGCCCGCCCATCTGTCTGTCCGTACGCCCGCCCGTCTGTCTGTCTGTCCGTATGCCCGCCCGCCCGTCCGTCCGTCTGTCCGTCCATCCGTCCGTCTGTCCGTCCGTCCATCCATCCATCCATCCATCTATCCTGTTGGTTCTACTCTGGAAAACCTTGACTAATACTGCTTTTAGTGTCAGTATTAGTCAAAGTGCGGTGTCACTCTAACAAATACCTAAAAATGTGGAAATGGTTTTGGAACTGGGTAATGGGTAGAGGTGGAAAGTATTTTGAGATGCATGTTAGAAAGAGCCTTGAAGAGACCGTTGCTTCTAAATATGGACTTTAAAAGTGATTCTGGTAAGATCTCAGACGGAAATGAAGAACATGTTTTTGACACTGGAAGGAAGGCAACCTGTGTTACAAAGCAGCAAATAACCTGGCTAAATTGTGTTCTTGTGTTTTTTGGAAAGTAGAACTTGTGAGTGATTAACCTAAATATTTAGCAGATATTTCTAAGCAAAGTGTTGAAGGTGTAGTCTAGTTTTTCCTTGCTGCTTATAGTAACATTCGAGAGGAGAGAGAGAAATTGAAAGAAGAAACTGTTAAGCAAAAAGGAAGAGAACATGAAGATTTGCTACGTTCTACATCTATCCATTTGCAATAAAATGAGAAAGCATGTTCAGAGAGAATATCTAGGGTGTGGTTGGACAATTATATGGTAAAACGAAATGCTGTCAATCTGGATTGAAGGGGACAGAGTCAGGACAAAATGAAGGAAGACTGTTGGACTTCTGGAATTCTACAGGACGGGCCAAGGGAGTAATGTGAAATATGACTATCTTTCAAGAAAAGGGAAGAATGAGCCTGAAGGCAGGCAGTTCCAGAGGGTGGGGTCAATTCCTCAGTGTCAGTGGGCCAGGCTGTAGCAGCCCACAGCCCTGGGGGCAATGCTGACACCTATAGCTGAGAGGGTGGGGCTACCATTCCAGCGGGCGCAGACGGCAGAACATTAAAACAAAAAGGATTATTCTTAATCCTAAAATCTTTTTTAAAAAATCTTAAAATATTTTAAAAAGTTTAAAAATCTAATGGAATTATTGTAAGGTTTTGGAATTGCTTGGGACCCATGACATCTTTCTTCCATTCAACTTCTCACTTTTTGAATAGGAATGCCTATCCTGTACCTTTCCTATCATGATATTCTCTAACCTATCCTATCATAGTATTTGTACTATGAAATTACAAATTTCACAGGTTCATAGCTGAAGACGAATTTTGCCTCAAGATATATGTACCTCGTCTTACCCAGACTTGATTGAAAGATGTTATTTGGATGAGATTTGGGACTTAAGAGTTGATACTGGAATGGGTTATGTCTTTGGGGCTGTTGGGATGAGGATGAATGTATTTTGCATGTGAGAAGGGCGTGAATCTGGGGACAAAGGACAAAATGTTATGGTCTGACTTATGTCCTCTTCAAATTCATATGTTGAGGCCCTAGCCTCCAGTAATGTGACTGTATTTGGAGACAGAGTCTTTTAAGAGGTGACTAAATTAAAATGTGGCCTTTAGGAGAGACTTTAATCCAATCTGACTGTTTTCTTTATGAAGAAATTTGGACACACAGAGAAAGACACCAGGGATGTACGTGCAGAGGAAAGATCATGTGAGGGCAAAGTGAAAAGGCAGCTACCTGCAAGCCAAGAAGAAAGTACTCAGAAGAAACCAAACCTACCAACAATTTTGATCTTGGACTTCTAAGAATTTTAAGAGAATAAATTTCTGTTGTTGAAGCTACCCAGTCTGTAGTATTTTGTTGTGGGAGTCCTAGCAAATTAATACAAAGACATACATGTTTATAGCTTTGGTACACAAAAAGTCTCTGAAAAATGACGTAAAATATCCCTACCTCCACAACCCTTCTGGGAAGGTTGGCTCTTTGAGGCCAAAGAACAAAATTAAGTCTTTTGACCCCTTCCATCAACCATAAATGCAGGCTTCTAACTAGACAAATTTGTATCTTTAGCTCCAGTTCCTGGACATAGTGACTAGTCTACTACAAGTAAGCATCTGACTCAGTTTGGGGTACACTTCCGTTCCCCAGATATATGGAATTAGGGTTAAAAAATTTTTAGGTCTGAGCTAAAGGTGGGATGACAGATACAGTTTATTAAATTAACAATATATAATTCCTCTTGGTTCTATCTGACGAAAAGCTCCAGCAAATTTTTAGATTCGAATGAGAAGTTTGGAAAGTTTTTAACTAATGGCGTTTATAAGCACATATGCAGCAAATTTACACAATGAAAAACTTTTTAGTGCAATTCAACTATATGGAGAATTAGAAAGACTGGAAAACTTCACCTATATACTAATTAGTTAAATTCCAAATCAGAAGATAAACTAACATTACTTACCCTATTTTGGGACTTTAGGCTTCCACATTCCTTGGATATTTGCCGCTGTACATATTCCATACTTCTGCTCTGAATGTCCAAGCCTGGCTGCCCAAATGTTATCTAAAATACAAACAATTTCTACTTAAATGACACAAGAATTTTTTACTTTTAATGAAACTATGTACAGTGTATATTCCAAAACCTCATAATCTATTAGCAGTAAAGTTTTTCAAAAACGGTTTTGAGAATAAAATATAATTATTTCCCCCCACCTAAAACACAAACAAAAACTGTAGGTCTTTTCTTACACATTTAAACTTTAACAAGTAATGAATACATAGTCAAAAAAGTACAAACAACCCAAATACTCATCAACTAATGAATGGATAAACAAAATGTAGTAAATCCATAGAGTGGAATATTATTCAACCACAAAAAGAAATAAAGTAGTTACACATATCACAATAATGGTTGCCAGGGGCTGGGAATAGGGAAGGAGTGGCAATGACTGATAATCAGTGTGGGTTTTTTGGGAAGTGATATGGAATTTGATACTGCTGATGGCTGCATAAGCTTGTGAATGTAATAAAAACCACCAAATTATATACTTTTTTAAAGGATGATTTTGTGGTAGGTGAATTACATAGCAATGAAAAAATAGGAATCTTTAGTGTCCTGATACATTTACAAGTGTTTTGAATTGCAAAGCCCATTTCAGACCTAAATTACAGCTAAAATGTATGAATAATTTTTAAAATTTTATGGTGAAAAATTCCAATATACATAAAAGGAGAGAATAATGTAATGAATCACCACGGGTCTATTATCTAGCTTCAGTTATCATCAACATTTTGGCAATCTTGTTTACTTATTTTTCCAGATAATTTTGATCCAACTCCTACTGTTATATACTTAATAAAAACTATAACCCTGAAAATAAATAGTAATACATGCAGATAGCAAAATTTTCAAATAGTATAAAAGCACATGAAGTAAAAATCTTCCTTCCATCTTAGACCTTTCAGTCTCAGTTTTAAAAGCTAACTATCATAAAAAAAATTTTTTTAGTGTATTCTTCCAAAAATTTTTACACACACACACACCCACACACACCCACACACACACACCTTTAAAATAGGACCCTTTGTACCGTGCCCTTGGTTTCTGCATTTAATGATACAATATGGAGGCCATTCTATGTTTATAAGTAGAATATGTAAGAATTTAGAAATTAACAAGAGGAAATAACTATGGATTAAATGGTCTGGGAAGGCATGAAAGGAAATGTGACTTGAAGGAAACACAGAATAAGCTAGGTATTTGGTCAAGTGAAAAACAGAAGAACATTACACAAAAGGAAGCAGAGAGAACAATTTTCTTTCCTGGTACAATAAAATGACCTCAACTAGTATATTAAATATGTATTTCTAAGAACTATTTTAAAGAGTAAAAATGTCCATTTTCTCACCACTGTCTCAGAAAAAAGTCATACACACCACTTAAACAATACACACTTTGAAAACTACCTGAGTCAATAGGGTATCTGAATATTAGCTCTCTCACACAATCTCTAAGTGAAAAGACAAATAAACGGACAATATTGACCTTTTCACACTTACTAAAAACAGATGTGATAAGTTACACCCCAATTAATTTCTGCTTTTTAATATCCTCAAAATTTGGTACTTTTGCTATAATCTTCAGGAAAATTTATCAGCTGAAAAAGTCGTAAGAGATGCTTCTTCAAAGCTGGTCACAATTAAATTTTAAAAGGATTCCATTTATAATAAAACAATAAAAATGGTACAAAGAAATAACACTATAAAATATGTATTATCCTTTCACAAAGAAAATGCAAAGTTTTATGTAAAGATACAGAAAAAGAGCTAAACAGAGGGATATATCATATTCACGAATAAGATGATAAATTATCCCCTAAACTAATATACACATTCAGAGCAATTCAAATATAAATCACAAAAGGATTCGTCACCAGATTTGACAAGTTGGTTCTAATTTTTTTAAAAGGGTAAACAGCCAAATCTGGAAAAAAAAAAAAAAAAGATCCAAGAGGAATAACAAAGTTAGGCACTTTCTCTACAAATATTAAGTTATTATAGAGCTACAGCATTTCTAGAGTAAAGATGACAATGTGGTACTAATTTCGATTAGAGACATCAGAAATACTCAAACATACATAGCAATCTGACGTGACGGATATGGTACTGCGTATCAGTGCAGAGAAAGGCTCCAATAAACAGTGAGGGGACAATTAGTAACCTATGTGGAAAAATAAAATTTGATCCCTACCATAGAAATCAATTTAAAGTGGATTAAAGACAAAACTTTAGAACTTTTAGATTAGGAAGAAAATCTTTAAGATAAGGATAGGGAGGGGTCTGTAAAAATAATAAAAGATATCATAAATTCAACTGCATTAAAATTTATAATGTCTGTTCACCAAAACACCACAAAGAGTGAAAAATAATCACACACTAGGAGATACTAGCCGCAAATAAAACTCAGAAAGATCTGAATCCAGAATATACAGACAAGTGACACAGAACATTTGATTACCTAGCAAAAGGCCATATGAGAGCATGCAGTTAAAATTCATTTGTAAAGGAACAATCAGAGTTATTTCCAAAGTCTTTCAAATACTCAATACATATTCCCTGTACGCACGGTACATACACATCAATCCTAAAGTCCAATTTGTCCCAGAACCTTCTGTAGCACATCAATGTCAAAAATCCAATGCTAAATACTCTAAAGAAACTCATGCACATGAATAGTTGCGGACAAGAAAGTTTGTACTAGCAGTATGCCTGTAACAACAAAAACCTGAAAACAACTGAAATATCCAATTGGGAGAATAAAAAGAAACAAGTTTTAGAACTATCAAGGAAAGCATGAGAATGTCAGACATATACAATTCCAGGAAATAGTTACCTCTAGGATGAAAGCAAAGGTATAGATTGGGGGTGTTCCTGTTTTGTTTGGTGGTTTCTCAAGTATTCAGTGAATATATTCTTTTTTATGTATTAAACACATCATAAATCTCTGACATATGCTGTCATATTTGTCTACAGTGAAATGAACCCGGTAATGTGAAAGTAAAAGAAACTGAGTTAAAGAACTATATAATGGCTTCCAGGCCTTTAAGACTTTGAAACAATGTATCTATCCATCCAAAAGATTTTTTTTTTTCTTTTTTTTTTTTGAGACGAGGTCTCACTCTATCACCCAGATTGAGTGCAATGGCGTGCGTGGCTCACTGCAGCCTGGACCTCCCTGGCTCAAGCAATTCTCCTGCTTTAGACTCCTGAGTAGCTGAGACTACAGGTGTGTACCACCATGCCCGGCTAATTTATATATATATACACATAAATTTATATGTTAGAGATGGAGTCTTGCTATGTTGCCCAGGTGGTCTCAAATGCCTAGTCTCAAGTGATCCTCCTACCTCAACCTCCCATTGTGCTGGGATTGCAAGGGTGAGCAACCATGCCTGGCCTCAAAAGATTTACTAGCTCTTCAAAGAATTAAAAAACGAGTCAAAGACAAACACTAGCAATGCCTATTGAAGCTTTACTAAGGGAACCTAAGCTAATGCAGTTGATAATTCTTTATGGGTCCCATCTCTGCAGATCTAGTGAGCATATGCACTACCGGCCTTTTGTTTTGAACTGCCTTTTCAAGGACATCTGTACAGTGAAACCCTTGAAAGACATAGCGTTTCCCCTTTGGAAACAGGCTTGTTTAGTGTCCAGTATAACAAAGACAGTATCTCCTTCCTCAGCAAGTAAGGCACGCTATTGAACTGCATTAAAAGTCATTATAAAAGACTTGGCTTCCCTAAGTTCAGGGTTCCAAAGCTGGGATGCAAACCCACCGAGCGGACAACGTATTTCTGAGCATCATTCCCATGGGATTTGGAGGAGCAAGGGAAACCAACACAAACATGAAGCTCATGCTACTACTGTACTGTGAAGAATAACAAAGCCCTTTGTCTCTGACCCAGCAGCCATGTCTTCTAGCAGCATTCATAAAACTAGTAAGTTAACTTGCTAGCTTACTCTTTATAGTTCAGCAAGGCAACTGTCTAGTCCTTTTGGCAAGGTTGTTCCTCTGTTGCAGAAAAGGACCCATCAATTTACCCCAGTTGAATGTTATTAAACATTCAAAGGACATAGTTATTTTGTTGAGCATTTACACTCACCAAGCTAGCTTTCAGTGATGATCTCATAAAGACCTATTTTAGGTAGAGAATGTGTTAATCACGCTACTACAAGTAACTACAGTCCTCAGGACGGTTGAAATCAAATTTTATGTTCTGATTTTCACCTATCATTTTCTTAAACTCAATTACTTGAATCTCTGAAAATGACTTTAGTCCTAGTATCCTATGAAAATAAGGTGTCTGGTCTGCAAGCTGAGGGCCAGATTCTGTACTATGGAAAACTCATCCTGTGAGGCCTTCTGGGTCACATACAAATGGGCAACTGCTACACTATCCTAACAGCACTGTGCTGAATGGTACTGTGTTTTATTCCTATTAAGAAACTTCTACAATATTTCTTTACGATACGTATAGCTATAGTCTACTGCAGCTTTAAAAGAGAAAACCATTCCATTATAATTCCTATTAAATTGAGAAGTTCACCAATTATAACATCAGCAAATGTGTAAACATCTAGTTATGCAAATTTATATAATATAACCCTTGTTTCTCTAAGTCACATCAACCTTGGAGATAAGAAAAAGTATCAATTACAAGTATTATTGTTCTATTCATTTGACGTTTTTCCTAAGTGCTTTATATATAAAACATTAATTATTTAATATTCATAACAACTCTAGGAGGTAGATACTAATATTATACCAATTTACAGATGAGGATACTAAGGCACAAAGAACGTAAGTAACTTGTCCAAGGCCACACAGCCAGTAAGTAAAGAAGCTGGAATTCAGACCCAAACAGAATAGGCTCTAGAGGCCATGTCATAATCCCAAAGCTAAGAGCTGTCTGCCAAATGTTGTTCACGTCTCTCTCTGTAGTTATTTAGCACTTTTTGTGCTTTCTACCTGATAACTACATTATTCAACCACCCCATCATAACCGCCATTACTATTTTGGGAGAAGAGTTCAGTTCTTTTCCCCCATTAATCAAAAGAACACCTTTAAATTTATAGTTCTTTCAGTCAAAGAAGGTAGGCCAAATAAATTCCCTGGGCCTGGGATGAGGAATACTGGTATATCATAACGTCCCTGTGTTCCATTCACCGTGTTTTCTTTCCCTGCTCAACTGTATGAATCAGTGACTTAGTTCAGGATATGCATACTTTACCTCTCTCCTACGTTGACATGAGTTTTTCTGCCCACTCAATATGTGGGAATATATTTTGTATTAAAAACTGTTAAAATGAGTATCTCCAGATTCAACTGTCTCATAGGATGCCTGGACGTTTATAAGCAAATATGACTCCTGGTGGGTTCATTTTAATATCTCAAAATCTCTAGCGAAAACATGCAGATTGCTTTTAGCCTTTATTCTTGCAATTATTTTGCTCAAGGTAAAACTGGCTTGCAATTTTTTCCTTAATTTTTAATTTTTTATAAAATTTCATAATAAATTTGGACAACATACATAAACTACAGATAATTTTTAATCACTAAAATTAGGTAGTTGGCCAGTTTGTTGTGAAGTTTAAGAGTTACATAAGTAAAGTACTTAAAACAGTATCTAGCACATAGTAGTTACCAGCTATGATAAAAATTACTAATAACGATCAGTGAAAAATAAAGCTACAGGGAGCCTGGGAGACTTACCTGGAGACTTTTACAATCCATGTCTACCTTGAATAATTCAAACTGTATTTGCTATGGTATGAGAGTTGCTGGAAGAAAAGGTCCTAGACGATCTAGAAGTTTTTTTGTTCTCTCTCTACCCACTTTTAAGACTTTAGGACAAGAATAGTACGGCCCACAATGCTGAATTTATCAAGTCTGAATTTCATTAACTTTCTGTCTCCATAGCAAATCTGTAACTCTACCTAAACTTCACTTGCACCTCTCTCTTCTCATGCAATTCTCCTGTCTTTACAGTCTCCGTTGCACCTTTCTCTATCAATTTCTCTCTGTCCTGAATCTTTTAATTTCTCCACTTTCTTCATCTTATGACCATATTCATTTCTTGACCCTGCACCCCTCGAACTCCATCTATTTGTTAAGGAAGGCTTTTGCAGTCAAGCTTCTAGAGAAGTGGCTAGCAAACATCATCTTTGTTTCCTCTCCAGTCATGCACGCCTCTTAATCCCACTGAAAATGTGGTACAGTTATCAATTACCTTTATAGGAATGAATTTGAATTTTATTGGGGCATTTTTGCTGTAAAATATTAACTACTCCATCATTTCCTTTCCTTACTCCATCACTGTCCTCCCCAGGATTCTGAGACACCCTTTTCTAGTTCGCCTAATGTGACTGCTCTTTCTTAACTCACTGACTCAATATTTAGTGATTCCCTACTGTTAATAGTTTTAAAATAGAACATAGTCTACCAAAGTAATTCTAACTGTCCCCATAGTTTCAATTTTCTTTCTCTGATAATGATTTCCAAAATTTATCTCCAGTCTTTAACTCTCCCTGAGCTTCAAACAACATTTAAAGAGCTACTGGCTGAAAATTCCTAAATCTGTTCAAAGGCAAGAAGTCACAGACTCCAGGAGCTCTATACACCCAAAACAAAATACATAACCTAATACCTAGGTATAGCATAATAAAACATCTGAAAACAATAAAGATATTATTTCTTAATAGGAAGGGCAGAAACTTCTCAATGGTATTACATTTTTTAAATTGATGAAAGAAAATAAATCATAACAGAATTCAATGAAAAGCAAAACATCCTTCAAAACTGAAGGAAATAAAAGATTTTTTTTCAGATAAATGAAAACTGAGGTTCAGCAAGCACCAATAAACAGCAAATGATCCTAGATGGAAGTATAATACATAAGGTATTGAAGAATGTCAAAAGTCATAAAAAGGTGAATAAACCTAAATGAATGCTGACTGTTTAAAATATTTTTGCAAGGTTTTAAATTTTATAGAGATAAAGTTTGTAATGACAATTACATAAAAGGTAAAAAGGAGGTAAATTGAGTTAAGATACTGTAGATCTGTGCATTATCCTGAAAATGGTAAAACATTAATACACAATAGATTTTAAGGAGGCAAGATACATTTGTAATCTCTAGGATAATCACTAAAAATACTGAACAACTGTATTACTAATTAGCTAATAAAGGGATGAGAATCAAGTAATTAAATATATTTGAATAAGCACAGTGAAGGAAAAAAACACAGCAAATGGGGCAAATAAAAAATGAATAAAAGATTTATATCAATAATTGTAGTAAAAGTAAATGAACTAAATACTCCAATTAAAAGACAAAGACACTCTGGGGAAAAAAAAAACCCAAACCCAACTATATATGGTTTAAAAGAGAGGTCTGAAATGTTGGAAGTAAAAGGAAAAATACAAACAAAAAAAACTATTGTGAAAGTGCTAACCAGAAGAAAATTGATGTAATCAGACATCAACAAAGTATTTGTAGGCAAGAAGTATTACTACAGACAAAGGAGGATATCTCATAATGACAAAAGGATCGATTTAACAAAAAGGCTGCTATACCCAACTACTAAAAATGTGCATTCTTTTTGAATGTACATAAAACACTGGGCCAGGCGTGGTGGCTCACGCCTGTAATCCCAGCACTTTGGGAGGCCGAGGTGGGTGGATCATGAGGTCAGGATATCAAGACCATCCTGGCTAACACGGTGAAACCCCATCTCTATTAAAAATACAAAAAATTAGCTGGGCATGGTGGCAGCTACTCGGGAGGCTGAGGCAGGAGAATGGCGTGAACCTGGGAGGCGGAGCTTGCAGTGAGCTGAGATCACGCCACTGTACTCCAGCCTGGGCAACAGAGTGAGACTCCATCTCAAAAATAAAACAAAACAACAACAACAAAAAACACTGACTATATGCTGGGCCATCAACCAAGTTCCAACAAATATCAAAAAAATGAAGTCATACATGAAATCATCTTTATTTGTAACATTAAAGAGAAAACTAGAAAACCCCAAATATTTAGAAATGAAACAACCCATTTCTGAATAATGGTAAAAATACGGCATATCATCATTTTGCCAATGATGGGTATTGGAAGCAGAATAGCATATGGTAGTTCACTCCTTTATTCATTCTCCCTCTGGTATGTCTAAAATTTTCCATTAAAAATGAATAAACTAGAAAATATTGTAAAATGTGGATAGAGCACTTAAATGAAATTTTATAGCCTTAAATACCTACATTAGAAAAAGAGAGAAAAAGAGGAAAAAAGCTGAAAACAAAAATCAAGAAACTAAGCTTTCACAAGAATCTAAAACCAAGAAGAGTAAAGCTAAAACTTAATAGTGTAGGCAAATAGAAGAAGCAGAAATCAATGAAATAGAAAACAAACATTTAGAAAAGTAAAAAATCCAAAAGTTATCTTTGAAAAGGCTAAAAATGATCAACTCCTAAGCAAGAATAATCAGAGAGAAGGCACATATTTTCAATATCAGCAACCAAAAATGGGATATATTTATGCCAATGAACTTAAAAATTTGGATGAAATAGACAAAGTTACTGTAAACTATAACTTGTGATAGCTGACACAAAAAGAATTAGGAAACGTGAATAGTCCCGTGCCTGTTAAAGAAACTAAAATTCCATAGTTCAAAACCATCTAAAAAAAAAAAAAATCCAGGCCCAGATGGCTTCACTGGGGAATTCTATCAAACCTTTAAGAAAGAAATAACAACCAATCTTAAACTCTTCCATACATGCAAAAAAGAAATACTGTCCAACTTATTTTATAAAGCCAGCATACCCTGATAGCAACAGCTGATAAAAACATTGTAAGGGGCCGGGTGCAGGGCTCACGCCTACAATCCCAGCACTTTGGGAGGCTGAGGTGGGTGGATCACGAGGTCAAGAATTCGACACCAGCCTGACCAAGATGATGAAACCCCATCTCTACTAAAAACTACAAAAAAATTAGCCAGGTGTGGTGGCAGGTGCCTGTAATCCCAGCTACTCGGGAGGCTGAGGCAGGAGCATCGCTTGAACCCAGGCGGCAGAGGTTGCAGAGAGCCGAGATCATGCCACTGTACTCCAGCCTGGGCGACAGAGTGAGACTCTGTCTCAAAAAAAAAGGAAAAAAAATATTATAAGGAAGAAAAATTATGTTGATCTCTTTTATAAGCACAGACATAAAAATCCAAGATGAAATACTGACAAATCCACATGCTTGAATGTATATGTATATTATGTGTGTGTGTGTGTATAATGAATATATCACATGGCAACCAAGATGGGTTTATTCCAAGACTGCAACGTTGCAAACTAATGACTGCAATTTAACAGGATAAAGGAAGAAAAAAATAGAATCACCTCAATTACTGCGGAAAAAGCATGTAATAAAAATTTAGTTCTGTAAGAACAAAAGGTTATCCTTAATCTGATAAAGAGATCTATAAAAACATATAGTAAACACATCATAATTAATGATAAATATTGAAAGCTTTCCTGTGAGATAAGGGGTAAAATAAGAATGCTTGTGATGTCCCCTTGCTCAATCACTACACCCATATAGGACTTTATGGTGTATATGTTTATTGTTTCACTCTGGATTTGATTCGTTATAAATCAAACTATCCTGGTTTTTTTTTGTTTGTTTTACTGTGTCTGGTAAAGGGCAGATGGTTTTAATGTCCTTATCTAAGACATCATCCAATTTCTACACATACAAACAACGTGCTGAAAAAATACTTTATCTTCTTACCTGATTGGCTTGGCTTTGCATGTAGACTCTTCTGGCATTCAGATCTTCAAAGGGAGAAGGTCTTATATTTGAGCTTCTATAAGGCTCACTGGTAACAACTGTCTCTTGCTGAAAAAGGTGATCCTTCACTAGAGAACTGGAAGAATCCTCTTCAGTTGCCTATTGGGAACAACCCTCAACTCATTAGTTTCCAGAATAAAAACCACCACCACCACAAAATAAGATACTAAAAATGTATTAGTATTTAGCAAGTCAGTAAGTATATATCACTGCCATCACTATAAATTGCAATTCCCAAAACTCAAATGTACATGGTTAGAAAGCTATGTCAAAATACAGTAATATGAACTTTTAGAAAAATTCAACTTCATGAGAAAAACAGGCTTTACTAAAAATAACATGAAGAACTAAAAGGCTAACCATGTCATGTAGAAGAGCTATCTAATTATAATAATGTTTTTAACTATAATAAAAGTGATAAATGTACATAGAAAATGCAGAAATTATTAGGAAGAAAACACAAATCTATGTTTTAGTTTGCAAGTTAAAAAAAATGTTCCAAGAACTCTGCTGTTGATAGTGAGTCAAAAGAGAAGACAACAGTAGTCTATTACTGTGTTGAATAAGTGAATGAATAAATTAGCCTCAACTTGCTGATTATGTAGGATTTAAATCATGCACTCTCACTAGACTTAGGTTGGGAGATACGCTCAATAAATGACACTCACTAAAGACATGCTTTTAAACTGTCATAAACAATAATTTATATAAAATAAATGTTAAAGTAAGTAAAATTTAGTACACTACAAAACACAAAGTCCTGGAAGGGCTTTGTTTCATTTAATTTTTTAAAGAAATGGGATATTACTTTTCCCATCACTGTGTAATTACTTAAGAAAAAAGCTGATATCCAAGTAAAAGTGGCTGAAACACTTTCACTAGCTTATTCTAAAATAATTCAGAGCAATCACTGTAGGGCTAACAATTTTAAGGGTTCAAACCTTCCACAAGCTTTTCTTTTTAAAAGATTTAAAAGATTTTGTTGGTGCTACTTCTAAAATTAACAAATAAAATTCAAAATTGACTAAGATATTTTAAATGTATAAATGCAAGTTCTAGTTTTTGTTCTAGAGAAAAAATAGCCTTGTCTCATTTAATTCCTTTGGCATGCAATCACTCAGTTAGAAAATCACTGTAATACCAACGCTATTTTATGACACTGGGCTATCACAAGGATATAATAATAATTAAAAATGCTCTTGAAACTCAAAGCTGTTATTGCATCAAGGAGTAGGCAATTGAACTATTAAAAATATATCTGAGAATCTACTGTCACTTAAAATTATGTCAAAACTGGCTGCTATTTTTACCCAATTTTCATAACAGCTGTCCCAACGTGTTGTGACAGTTGCTGATAAAATATTGGAAAAATGTTGGCTAAACACTGATATCCAGCAAACATGCTTTCAAAATACATAATCAAAAGTCGGAAGAGCAGAAAACTTCAGGAAATGTATTTATTTGTTCCAGAGATTTTTGAAAATAAATGACTCAAATAATTGTCAAAAATCATAAGCAAACTGAATAGAAGAAAATATTGGGAGAAAAAAAATAGGTGAGAAAAGATCTAAGTTAGAATTTTGTCTTACTTTAACTTCTCTAAATCACAATTTTTTTTTTTTCTTTTGAAACAGAGTCTTGCTCTTGTTGCTCAGGCTGGAGTGCAGTGATGCAATCTTGGCTCACTGCAACCTCTGCCTCCCAGGTTCAAGCAGTTCTCTGCCTCAGCCTCCTGAGTCGCTGAGATTACAGGCACCCGCCGCCACGCCTGGCTAATTTTTTTTTTTTTTTTTTTAAGTAGCAACAGGGTTTCACCACGTTGGCCAGGCTGGTCTCGAACTCCTGACTTCAAGTGATCCACCTGCCTCGGTCTCCCAAAGTGCTGGGATTACAGGTGCACAATTTCTTTTTATTACAAATTGAATATCTGCCTAAACAATCTCAGGGTTGGGATGCTCAGGAGATTGAAAACTATAAACAAGCGTAAGTTTTAGTAGTAGTATCAGTGAATTAAAAGATATTGCTTTTAATTGAGACTTTTTTTGAATTAGATCTTTTACTAAATTATAACTGAGAAGTCATGTTAAAATTATAAATTAAAATAAAGCTGACAAGCAAATCTGCATATGAACAAACTTAGTGTCTTGCTGTAATGAGCTGGGTTATTCTATTTATATCCTGTAAATTAAACATTAACACATTTTACTTTAAATAATACTTTTTAAATAATAATACTTTTTTAAAGAAAATATCACAAGTGTTTGTTGTGTCATGAAATTGTGTGTAATATTTAAGTAACAAATGATTTTTAAATGTTTACCAATGTACCTGGAATTAACCTATTAACTAGGAATAGTTCATATTGCACAATGAATTTATAGCTACACACCTAAATGGGTCTCAGCGAATAAAATAACCAAAGCATCATTCAAGTGGCTGATATGGCAAACAAAAGACTGTTTGAAAATGCAAAGTATACAATCTACAATGAAGTATATATTATTCATGAATTGTAAGAATCAAATTAACATTTTAGAGAATCCTAAACTAGAAAAAAAGTATCTTCCTACTACCTAATTATCTCTTTCAGTAAGTTAAAAGTTTCAATGCATATTAAATTTACAAGTTTTTTAAGAAGTGGTGATAAGGAAAACAGGCATACTCATTCATTGCTAAATCTACACACAAAGAAGTAAAATAAAATCTGGAACAACTCTTTCTGGAAAGCAATTTTAATAAACTGTACCAAAAGCTTTTAAAACATTCACACATTTTGATCACTTCTTGAATCTGGCAAAAAAAAGAGTACTAAAATGGAAAAAGCTTTAGGAACAAAGTATTTTTCTCAGATTATTTGTTGTTGTTTTAAAGTTTTTTATTTTTTTACTTCACTAGTTTTTTTGGAGAACAAGTGGTGTTTGGTTACACGAATAAGTTCTTTAGTGGTGATATCTGAGATTTTGGTGCACCCATCACTCGAATAGTGTACACTGTACCCAATGTGTAGTCTTTCATCCCTCACCACCCCCACCCTTTTCCAAGTCCCCAAAGTCCAACGTATCATTTTTATGCCTTTGTGTCCTCATAGATTAGCTCCCACATATGAGAACGGTGAGAACCTATAACATTTGGTTTTCTATTCCTGAATTGCTTCACTTCGAATAATAGTTTCCAATTCCACCCAGGTTGCTGCAAATGCCATTACTTCTTTCCTTTTTATGGTTGAGTAGTATTCCATAATGTGTGTTTTTGTGTGTGTGTGTGTGTGTGTGTGTGTGTGTGAGTGTATACCACATTTTCTCTATCCACTCATTGACTGATGGGCATTTGGGCTGGTTCCGTACCTTGTAACTGCAAATTATGCTGCTACAAACATGCATGTGCAAGTATCTTTTTCGTATGACTTCTTTTCCTCTAGGTAGAGAACTATTTTTAATAGTAAAAAGAAACAACTTAACCATGCCATAATAAGAGAATGGTGAAGTAAATTATGATATGCCCATAAAGTGAAATATGGTGCTGTCATTTGAAATCAGGTTTGGGAATAATGTAATATATAATGTAGGAAATGTTTAGTGTTAAAAACTCAGTATATAAAATTTTATTTACAGTATTATCACAGTCATAAAAAGATAAAAAGTTAGAAGGAAATAAAATGAAGGTTAATACTCCTTGATGGTATGATTAATTTTCTAATTTTGTAAGCTTACTTTTATATAATTTTAACATCAAGGTACTGAATACTTTCTCCCTTACTTTTGATATACAATCATTTTATATTTTCAATTGCTATTATTTTAAACTTTATTGGAGGGGTGACTCAATGAGACTGATCTTTTAATCAATTACCATGTTTATGAATTAATATTATTGCTAGAATAAGACAGGTTTAGCATCAATTCTATTTCTGTTTTGCCTTTCTTTTTCAAGAGACAGGGTCTTACTATGTTGTCCAGGATGGCCTCAAACTCCTGGTCTCAACTGGTCCTCCCTAGTAGCTGATACTACAGACGGGTACAGGCCACTGTGCCTGATAAATCATAATATTTAAAAGTATAATACAAATATACTATATCAATGAAATCACTTTTTAGCTTAAATACATTTTCCCTCTTCATCTGAAATAATTAACTGAGAGACATACTATACCTTTGCCCAAATCCTTCTGAATTCATGCAGAATATGTCTTTATGTCAATAAAATAATTTTCTAAACAAGGTAATCTTCTGAATATCTTTCAAATCCATTTCCTCTTCTCAATACCCACTATTCACCGTCTTAATGCAAAGCCCTCATTATCTTTTTTTGCCTGTCTTATTTCAGTAGGTTTCTAACTGATTTCCTTGCTCCCAGCCTTTGTCCCATTATTCTTCAGGCAAATCTAATTGGTTTTTCTGTTCAAAACCCCTTAAGGTTTCCAATTACCAAAGCTTTGTTGGAAGACTAGGCACATACTGGAGGACAGGGAGGAGAATAAGTATTCGCTAAGGAACTCTTTTGCAAGGTACATAATTTACACAGTACATAGAAATGGGCCCTCTCTCCCTGGGAAACATGAGACTCACAAGATAAAGCCCAATTTTATTTTCCTATGAAAAAGAAATGGACAGTAAGTACATGAAAACATACTGACCATTAAAGACACATGAAAGTATAATGCCATTTTTATATACTAACTAGGTAAGACGTAAAAAAATACGTAGTAACACTCAATGTTGGCAAGGGTATGGAGAAATAGAAATACTTTTTTGCACTGTTGGTGAGAGTGCAATTTGACAATGCCACTGGAAAAAATTCATACTTTTTGACCCAGCATTTCTTTGAGAGATTGACTACATATACAGACACACACAGACACACACACACACAATGACAGTAGCACTATTTTTTAACAAAAACAAAGAAAACAAGAATCAAAATATTTTACGGCTCTACCAGCAGGGAACTGGTTTAAAATTATAATATATGATAGAATTCTGTGCAGTGATTAAAACGATATTTTCAGTATTCCCAAGCTATTGTTAAATGAAACAAGCCAGGTACAGAACAGTCAATATGGCATGATCCCATTTGTCTAACTGATAGAAGGATGAATTGATGTATATATATTTTTACTTTTAAAATATCAGAAATTATTACACACCAAACTATTAATACAGTTCTGGGGAGTTGAGGCTAGAACCAGGGGACTCATGGGTTCTCTAAGGAGTTATTTTATATGTATAAAGGACTATGTACATAACCATATAAATAATAATAGAACGTGTACATTTGTCACCCAACTTCAGTGAACATAACCAATACAACTAATTACCCCTTTGTGTTTCTCCACATTAGCACTCCCACCTGTATCACTTGGACCCTCAGCAGATAAACCCTATCTTGAAGTCATATTGTTTTTCATTTTCTTATCTTCTTTACAGCTTCACCACACAAATATCCCTTACAATATTAGTTATAGATGCTTTTGAGCTGACTGATATCGTGGGATATTCTGAAACTTCTTTGCTCAATTTTTTCAGTGAAATTCATTCACATTGACATGTGTAGCAATAATCAGTCATGTTGACCTCTGTGTACCAAAGACAGCTGAAATATATTGAGCATTTTCTATGTGTCAGACAGTCTCAAGTACTTTACATGGGTTAACTCAATCCTCACAATCATCTTTTGAGGTAGACAGCATTACAACCTATTCCATATGAAGAGACTAAAATTCAAAGGGATTAAGCAACTTGCCTAAAATAAAAGTTACTAGGTGGCAGAGTCTGGATAAGAACACTACAATTTATTCATCTATTCTCTGCCTATGGATGTTTGGGCGGTTCTAATTTTTGGCTCTTTCAATAAACGTTGCTAGGAATAATAGTTTATAGGCCTTATGGTATATATACCCAAGAGTTTCTCTAGAAGATATCCAAGAATAGAAATGCTGGGTCACAGGATATACATATGTTCCAGTTCTCATAATGAAAATGATTTTTGAAGGTGGTTTAAACAATTCATATATCCACAATGAGTGCTCCATATTCTTACCAAGACAAGGTGCTGTCATACTGTTCACTCTTATATGTATATCTGTTATTTAATTCGTATTATAGTGGATCCATCTTATTAAAAATTACATAGTGGCTTTCCTTATGTGAATAAGAAACTCCAAGAATGAACAAAAGAATAAATGAATACACAGTCTGTTACTTAAAGAGTCAATATGCTTTCTTAATATGGCTTGTTCCTACTGGTTTTCATCCTCATTTCTTTGCTTTACAAATATTGATGTACCTGTTTCTTTCCGTTAGCATCTGATGTTTCATACTTCTGATTTTCTGGTACAAGTCGCTTCCTCTGCCCAACAATGACATGCTTCAAATTTTCCACTAAAAAACTGTTTTATGCTTAACCTCAGCCACAAACTCATTAAAAAGTCTTTGTTGATTCACTCACAAGTTATTCACACTCTCCTTTGAATTACCTTAAAATTACATGTATCTATCACTGTATATTCTGAGTACTCTTTTATTTACATTCTTCCCATGAACCAGTGCTATACTCTGAATGTTTGTGTCCCCCACAAAATTCATATGTGGAAATCTAATTACCAATGTGATGGTATTAGGAGGTGGGGCTATGAGTCAATTAGGAAGGTAGAGCCCTCATGAATGTGATTAGTGTCCTTATAAAAGAGATTCCAGAGTGCTGTCCTGTTCTTTCCACCATGTAAGAAATATAGCCAAAAAGTACCACTTATGAACCCGAAAGTGGGCCCTCACCAGGCAGTCTGTGCCTTGAGAGTGGACTTCCCAGACTCAAGAATGGTGACAAATTACTTTTATTTATAAGCTACCCAGTCATGAGATTTTGCCGTAGCAGCTAGAACGAACTAGGACAACCTGTAAGGAGGGACTCTGCCTAAGTTTTATCCCTGGAGCATAGAACTATATGCCTGGTGCACACTGAGAATTCTATAATCTGTGACATGCGAATATCCAATAATCAGATCACATTGATACCTCAGGAATAAATGTGATATAATAGGGAAAAAAGTGTATACAGAGAGCTCCTTAAGCAATAATAAATCTGAACACTCTAGCTAGTTAGCTAGACAGGGTCTTGCTCTGTTGCCCAGGGTGGAATGCAGTGGCACGATCACAGCTCACTGTAACCTTGACCTTCCAGGCTCAAATGATCCTCTCACCTCAGCCTCCCGAGTAGCTGGAACTACAGGTGCACTCCACCATACCTGGCTAATTTTTTGCTTTTGGTAGAGACAGAGTCTCACCGTGTTGCTCAGGCTGGTCTTGAACTCCTAGGCTCAAGCGATCTTTCCATCTCATCCTCCCAAACTGCTGGGATTACAGGCATGAGCTATCACACCTGGCAAAAAAAAATCTCTGAATAACTGTTATTCAAAGTTCAAGTTATAAAAACAATAAAAATTATTTCCATAATCCTACCCCTGTGGAATAGCCACTATTACTATTTGACATATATCTTCCTAAATATTTCCTAATGCATGTATATGTGTTTACATGCTATGTACAATTTGATCCCATTTATATTAGTCTATCCATACAGGGCTCCTTTTCTTCACTTCTTAACATTCCATGGACCTTCCCCATATCCATATACACGTTACACTTTGCAACTGCTGCAGAGAAGTCCAGTATTGCATATGTCATATATTACTTAGCTAATACTCTAATTATGGGCATTTAGATTTCCAAATTTCTGTTATATGCATTGTAATGTACTTCTTTTTACATATATCTTGGTGTACCTGTATTATTTCTTTAGTATTAGTTCCTATAAATGGAATTGTTGAATAAAGTATATACACATATTTAATTACATTACCAAGCTATCCTTTGGTAAACTTACGTTATCAACTGAAAACCCCTTAATTGTATAAGACAGAGGAACCATTTCCTTACATCTCTGCCCACACTGGGTCTTATCACTTACCTAACTTTTATATTAGGGATGTTCAACCTAAGTATAAATGCATATAATATAATATAATATACCTACCCTAATAAAAAAATTCAAAATCTGAGCATTATTTTGAGCCACATGTCAGTGCTTAAGAAAATCTGAATTTTGGAGCATTCTGAATTGTGGATTAGGGATACTCAACCTGTAGTAATAACCAAAACATTTTCTTAATTTGGATATGATTAAGCATAAAGTGTTCAGACTTAGACAAACTTCTATTTTTTTTGACTGGGTTATAACCCCTGAAAAGTGACAATTACTATGGAAACATGAAGATAAGATAAAATTAGGTGGTGGGAAATCCCAAAAATCTTCCAGAGTAAAAAGTTAATATATGATAGGCACAAAGACTGTAAAATCACTGGCATGATCTCTAGTTTAAAAAAAATAACATCTATAGCAGTTATATATACTCACATTCGATGCTTTTAGTATTGTATGGTGGCACAGGCTAATGTGTAATGTCTACAAAGTAACCATGCCAATAGTGCACAATGAAAAGCTGTTTTTCTCTCAGTTGCTGGTATAAGAATTATTCTCTTATGGTTGATAAGTGAGTGCCTAACTTTCTATTTTTCAAAGACTTCTATAGCAATTTTGTGTGTAGAGGCAAAAGGATACAGAGTAAAGCAATAAAATAATTCCAGCTGTAGCTCTTGAGCAGAACATAAGGCCAGATGACAGCTGCAGAAAAAACAAAAACAAAGTTGCCTCTCTCCTCCCTTTGCGCCCCATCTTCTAGTGCTAGCTCTCAGAGAGAGAAAATTTAGTGCTGTTTTGCAAACCCTTGTTAATGTATGATTCCCAATAAATAAATCAAACGCAGAAAAAAAGGGGTATCACAGTCAACATACTGCTCAAGAACATCATTCTTGTAATTGTAAATCACAAATTACAGGTTTGCAAAATGTGTGGCTGGCTCATATCCTACTAAAGTAAGTTTTATAACAATTATATCATTGGTTTATTAAATGACAGAAGTGGTTTAAAATTTTTCTTTGGTAAAGAGCCCTTATATCTTGGCATTACATGTGTTAAACATGCTACCATAGCAATTCTTTAGGTATTTAAAATTATATGCTCAAATTAGGCTAGCTTAGGAAGCATAGAAAAAAAAGAAAAAAATTACTCTAATTCCACAAGCCCAAAAAAACCATTATTAACATTGTGGTGTAGTGTTTCCAGTTTCAATTCATTTTAAATTTGGCCACAACTGTCTCCTATTCTGTTCATTAGATTTCTTTAGTTTGATTCGCTTAAGGGTAAGAACAAACCAACCCTTGAATTTTTAAGTTTTCTATTTGTCTATGAGCTTTGACTGGAAACATTAACAGCATATAGCATTTTCTTTAAGCTACCTGAACACAGCCATCTGTGATGAAAAAATATACAAGGAATATGAAAAATGCAGCAAGACACAATGTCTGGCAATAGTAGTAAAGGAAAACAAGTCCTGTAACCTGGCTTATTCAACAGAAGAACTACCTTTCTAACGAAGAGTTAGTTTGGCTTAATGTAGTATTAGGTTTGCAGAGACTGTTTACTGTCTGTAGATCAACTTTTGAGTTAATAAGGAGTAGTTATACACATCCTGCTAACACATAAATCTTCAACCCTTTAAATGACAAATGTATTTCTAGGATTTTTATCTTAAGGTCACACTCAAAGACACAAAATGTATGTAAAAGGCTGTGGGAAATATTCGATGATGTGAATGATTAAATTGTAGTATAGCTACATAATGGAATGGCTAAGATCAAAGACTCTGAAGTTAGACTGACACAATGAAAATGGCCAAGAGATTTTAAGCTGACTGCATTTTAGAAGTATGATCCCAATGGTGCTTCTAAAAGGAAGTATGCATTTGTATACAAGATGTCAGAAGAAAGAAAAGCCTAAGCAGAAATATCCAAATATGAACAGTAATTATTTTTGGGTAGGAATGATTCCTAATTTTGTCTTTATAATTTTCAAAATATGCATATATTAGTCTAAGAGTCAATAAAATTTTAAATAACAAAACATTATGCAAAAAGTTATACAGAGAATTTTTTTGCTCTCTTATTGGGTAATAAATAAAATTCAATCTAAGACACATCAGGGCTTTCTGAAAACTGTTAAGGCAGCACTTACTAAAGGATTGTGATAGCTTCCGGTACCATTAAATACTCTGTACTACCTAAATAAAGCCAGTCCACTTAGTTTTCAGATATAGAGCCTTATTAAAATACTACCACCTTTGAAAATCATTACATGAACAATTCATATCCCTTGCCTAAAGCAAAATTAGACAAACATAAATCATAGCCTTCTAATCATTTTGGCTCAGAAATAACATTACTTACTTCTAAAAAAGATTAAGTTAGTCATGTACTTCTCAATGGCCAAACGAGAAAACATGACAATGTTTTACTTCATATCAATCAGATCTCATCTTTCTTCTGCCCCAAAACATATCTAAGATCTTTTCCTCTTTTAACCTCAAGCCTGTTGTGAGGTAAGTTTTGTGGGTTTTGTTCTCAATCCGGTATATCTGAATAATAAGAGCTGTAAATTTTGTAAGTGACAACTCTGTCAGCACTAAAAATGATCTTAAAACAAAGCATAAGCTAGCATTAAACAACAACGAAAACCCAGACCAGGCACAGTGACTCATGCCATAATCCCAACACTTTGAGACCAAGTGGGTGGATCACTTGAGCCCAGGAGTTTGAGACCAGCCTGGGCAACATGGCAAAACCGTCTCTACAAAATAGATACAAAAATTAGCTGGGAGTGGTGGTACGTGCCTATAGTCCAGCTACTCGGGAGGCTGAGGTGGGAGGACCATGTGAACCCAGGAAACAAAGGCTGCAGTGAGCTGAGATCATGCCACTGCACTCCAGCCTGGGCAACAGAATAAGATCCTGTCTCAAAACAAACAAAAAACCAAAAGCTCTCATTTGCCTCATTAAAATAGTCAAAGAAAGAAACTAAATGAAAAGAACAGTAATACCTTATTATTGATTAGGTTTTTAAAAATTTTAATTTTTAAGATTTTTCCTCAAAACTTTTCTTGAGTGCCAATTATGTATGTGATTAGCACTATATTACACATCAGGAATAAAAGATGAGCAAGATAGGATTTCAAATTCAAATGATGATCTGTTATAAAACCCTCCAAAGACAGATATGAAATAGAAAGGTAAATTTCTTTCTGTTGACTTATGATAACTGATGAAGACATTAACTGTTGAAAGCAGAAAGTTGTCCAATAACTTATGAAGGAAATGTCTAGTAAAGTTATTGGCACAAAAATAGGTACTCAAATATTTGTTGAATTAATTAATGAACATTCAAAAGAGAGAGGATTTCCACTCTGGCATTTAATACCTTCAAAACATTTATTTAAATATAACATTATCATTACTTTTATTGTGTTAAAAAATTAGATGCGTTATTCTTTTAAACTATATTGTCTTTGTAAACAATTGCCAATGAAATAAACCTGATACAAACACTACCTTAAACCATAATCTGTATTCAAAACATTTATTTATGTCAAGCCCATAAGATGAATTATGAAACTTAACATGTATTTTATTCCTAATAAAGTAGCTAGATAAATCATAACACACTGCAACTTCCCATACATTTCAAAAGAAGAATGACCTTCTAAACCTTTGGAACATCATAAATGAAATAAATGGTACTAAAGTAAATTTAAGAGTTTTCTTTTGCAGTTGTAACTCTGAAAAAATTAGCTATCATTCTAATCATCTTAAGAAAAAGTTAAACTTCCCTTTCTGCTTGTGCATTCTTTACCTATAGATGCATTAAAAATTACCACAACACTTAGCAGCTTCAAACACAAACATTTATTATCTCATAGTTTCTGTAAGTCAGAAATGTGGGACCAATTTAGCTGGGTGATTCTGGCTCATAGTCCCCATGAAGTTCTAGTAAAGAGACTGGCAGTAGCTGTAATTATCTGAAGGCTTGTTTGTGGCTGAAGGACTTGCTTTCAGGATGATTCACTTCACGTGGTTGTTGCTAAAAGGCTCCAGTTCCTTGCTGGTTGTTGGCAGATGACCTCAATTCCTCACATGGATCTCTTCATACATTTCCTTCAGTGTCCTCATGCATAGTAGCTTGCTTCTCCCAGAGCGATACAAGACAGAAAGCAAGATGGAAGCCAGAAATTTTCTTATCATTTGCCCTCAGAAGTCACACTTCATTTTCAACACATTCCGTTTGGTAGAAGTGAGTCCCTAGGAACAGCCTATACTCAGGAAGAGGGGAATTAGACTCCAGTGAAGAAAGGAGTATAAAATGTTTCCGTATTTTAAAACGACCATAATTCACTGCTCTTTGAACACCAATTATTTATATTTTTCTCATATTCAAAATACATTCTACCCTCCCATGACTCCCTACAAGTCTCATCTTTTTACAGCAACATCTTCAAAGCTAGGATGCCGTCTTCTAAACAGGTGCAGGTACAGATGAAACTCCCTGGGTATATGTAGTTCCTTAAATGCTGCTCCTTGAATATATATCGCTTCTCTCAATCTGATGATCTGGAACTAAAGATACAAATTATCTGCCCAAGACATACCCAAAAGACAATGGTAGGACAGGCAGAGGATAATTGCCGTGTGACCTTCTTGTTCAAAAGTGGAAAAAATGAGAGGAACAACATAGTTATTGGTGCACGTAATTCTGAAATCAAGATGGCAACGTTGGAAGTTCCTAGAGTGAAACTTAGGACCTGGGAATAATTTTTCATAACTCTTGGCTCTGGCCTTTGAGATCTTGGTACTAATTTCTAATTTCCTTCTATTTTCATTGAAGGGTGGGCCAAGTTTGCATCTGTATAGTTTTCAACTTGCTTCCTGCAAGTAGAATTTTGGGGATTCAAAGGGCCCCTCTTCAATCAAAGGTGGTATTTCTGCCAATACAATGCGTCAAAAACCTTTGTGAATCTTACAGAGGTCCACTCCATTAGATAAAAAGCACACTCATAAATGAGAAAAACTCTTCTCAACCTTAAATTTCTATGTGACATACATTTACACTTCTTATAGGACCTATTACTTTAATTGAAAGATTCTCTGAGGTTCATCTTAAATCCTCCTGAAGTCTTAACAAAGGAATTTACACTCACATCTTTAGACAATGCTTTTCTGAGAAGGCCCTGGATTTGATCTTTGCTTAGAAGCCATTTCTTAATCTTAGCCGTTTGACATATTGAGAAACTGAGAATTTTCAAAACCAGCGAAGTCCTGGGTTCTTGTTTAGGAGTCCTTCCTTAGCTTACTTCTCTCATTTACTGTTTATCATAAGCAGTAAGAAGAAATCAGACAAAAAGCTTCAACTTTTTGCTTGAAAACTCCTTAGCTTAACCACCCAATACATTGGGTATATTTTCTGTTTCCCACATTACTGCCAGGTGACATCGTTGCTAAGCTTTCAGACACTAAACAAACATTCCCTTTCTTCCATTTTCCAATATGATTTTCTTCATTTTCATTTAAACCCTCACTGACGCTCTATCCAAAGACCTTTAAGCTTCCAGTAACAGTCTCTTCGGAACTTTATTAAACCTCGCCTCAAAGACCTTCCAGCTTTTATTTACTGTCTGAGTCCTGAGTCCAAAGTCATTCCCATGTTTTAGTATTTGTTGCAGCAGCACTTCATTTTCAGGTCTCCAGAATCTGTATCAGTCAAAAATCATTCCCAAATTTAGTGGCTTAAAATAACAAATATTTATTATTTCACAGTTCCTGTTGACCAGGAATTCAAGAGCAGCTTAAATAGATGGTTTTGGTTCAGGGTCCCTCATAAGGTTGCAGTGAAAACATGGCACAACTGGTCATCTTAAGGCTTGCTTGGAGCTGAATAACCTGCTTCCAAGGTGGCTCACTAATATGGCTGTTGTCTGAAGGCTTCAGTTCCTCACCACATGAACAACTACATAGTGTTGCTTGAATGTCCTTATAATATGGCAGTTAGGCATCCTCCATAATGTGGGTCATGACCTCAAGCAATTAGTTGAAAGGCATAAGAAAAAAGATTGAGGTCCTCTGAAGAGAATAGAATTCAGCCTTCTCATGACTGCAACACCAACTTGTGCCAATTTCCAGCATGCCTGCCCATTCTGCCAACCCAGCCCACAATCTTATGAACCACTTCCTTAAAAAAAAAAAAAAAAGAAAGAAAGAAATTTTACTTTGTATATAAAGATTGGTATCTCTTATCTGAAATGCTTGGAACCAGAACTGTTTCAAATTTCAGAATATTTGTATGTGCATAATAAGACATCTTAAGGATAACACCCAACTTTACAGATGAAATTTATTTATGTTTATACACCTTATAACACACAGGCTGAAGGTAATTTTATACATGATTTAAAATAATTTCAGGCATGAAACAAAATTCTGACTGCATTTTTAGTGTGATTCATTACATGAGGTCAAGTGTAAATTTTTTCTACTTGAGGTGTCAAGTCCATACTCAAAAAGTTTTGGACTTTGGGGCCGGGCACAGTGGCTCAGGCCTATAATTCCAGCATTGTGGGGAGGTGGGTGGATTGCTTCAGCCCAGGAGTTCGAGACCAGCCTGAGCAACAATGCAAGACCTTGTCTCAAAAAGAAAAAAGTTTCAGATTTTGGAACATTCAGATTTTAAATTTTCAGATGAGGGATGCTCAACCTGTATTGGTTATTTTTTTCTGGAGAAATTTGACAAATACAGTGTCTTAGAAATATTCTTAGCAATTGATAAGTTTATTTAATAAGGCTAGTGATTTCTTCCACATCCTTTATGTTTACAAATTCCTTCCAAGCCGTTACTTACTTGTAAGTCATCTGCCCCTTCAGCTTCATTTTTTGATTCGGGGCATCCTAAGAAAATAGATAAGGTTAATTAAGCATAGAATTTTTGTCTTAGAGTCCAGTATTAATGACTAATTGATTATGTCATTATAATACTTTAAAAGACTAATCAGAGATCTTTCTGGATTGCCTGGCAATTAAGATACTGGCCACTTATATTTGCCCGTTAGAATAATGTAATTATTTCCTTCTTCCATAGGAAAATTTCCAGTTGCTTAACTAACGAGATGTTTTCTCTGAAAGTATACTATCTCTAGCACCCCCTGCCCCTAGTTTCTCCCAAATACTGCCAATTACTAGGCAGATTATAATTACCCTGCTCTGGTGATGCTAAGATGCGATTTATTCAATTTTTCTAAATGCTTTGACCCAGGAAACAGTATTTAGTACCCAAAGCCAGGATTTTAGTTGCTTTAGCTAAGATGGAAAACAAATGAGTTTTAATCCACTATTGATAGTTAAAGGCCAACTGTTGTTACTGACTTTTGTGCATCAATGTCTCTGTACAGATTTTCATGCTGTTAAGGGTACCTTTAGTTTCAATAAATTAATAAGAAAGGATTTGTCCTAGTATTCTTAGTTCATGCTACCCTTGAGAGGCACAGCTTAGCATGGAGTAGGCATGAGATAAGGAGAAATGTGCCCTTTTGAAAGAGCAGCATATTTTATCTTTTTGTCACAGAAGGTCAAGTAAAAGCAATTTCACATTGTTGAAAGTCTATATAACAGCTGATGATAATGCTAGCTAATGTTTTTCAATGTTCAAAAATAACAAGGCAGACTAAGTACTATAGTCTATTCTACCTGGGAGTTTGTAAGCTACTCCTTGTAAATCATTTTTTAAAACATTAAACCCAATCTATTTGATCCTAGTGAAAGAAGTATACAGTTATGGTACATGAGCATAAGCTTAAAAGTAATTCAAAACTTTAAATCATATAAATTCCAGCAGCCATGGATAATATTTTTCTCTTTAAAGCACTGGTTCTTCAAACCTTGCTAAAGGTTAGAATCAATTGAGGAATTGTCAAAAAATACACTGATGCCAGAGTATGGCGTCAAACCAAAATATATCAGAATCTCTGTGGAATGAGGCACAGGGCATCATGTATTTTTTTTTTTTTTAAGTTTCTTATTTTTTTTCTTCAAATTCAAATTACAATTACTTGACTAGAGAACAATTCCTCACTATATTTGAACTTACTTGGAGTTTGTGAAAAATAATGGGTGACTCGACTCCATTCCCCAGATAGATTCAATTGGTCTGGAGTGGAGACTAAGTCATTTTAAGCTTCAAAAGCTTCCCAGATGATTGTAATGTGTAGCCAAGGTTAAGAACACTGATCTAGGGAGAATTTATGGGGTCTTACAATAAATACAAAATGGGTACTATTACTTCATAGTAATTTTTTCTGGATCAGAATAAAAAATTACTCATTTACCAAATTCCAATCTTTTAAAGTAGCTAAATAAATTACTTAACTACAGTTTCATGCACTATCAAAACAGATTTGTACAACGTATTTCCATGTTCTTGCCTGTGACTGGTCTCATAGTTTATGTTTTCAGATTTTCTTATTAAAATGACATCTTCAAAATACACAAATCACAATGTAGTCTAGCACACTTTCAGTTACTTCATACAGAAAGTTAAATTGAAATAATTTTCCTTCCTAATTAGAAAAAAAAATCAAGTCTTAGATATTTCTACCTTAATGGGAAGAAATGGGTTTTAATGTGATTTTTAAGTAAGCATAAGTCAGTCTTAAATAAAAAAACATTATTCTTCCCTTCAAAACCTGTATGCTTTTGAGTTAACATTTTAATAGACTGAAAAGACAACAAAGGAATAGATGAGGTTTGGAAGTCTGCCAATCCTCAATAATGAAATCAATAAAGTAAAGACTTTTGTCGTGGAATAACTACAGTCTACATACATTTGAATATTACAAGTTCTATATAATTACCCAAAAAAAGGATGTGACTGGTGTCATACATACACAAGTAGAATACCAACTGGGATTCTCACAGCTGTACATTTCTAGTCCCCCTTCCTTCAAGCTTTTATTTTAAAACATTTGAATTATCTGAAGTCAGCTGTTGATGGACTATTCAAGATAGTACATGCAATTGACATAGACTATGATGTGACAAATACAAATCAGGTTAAGGAGTCTATTATTTTCTCTTCATCTATTGTGAGGTTTCAAAGCCGGGTCACATATCACAAAAGCTGACATGGTCAAAGTGTGAAAACTACTTCTGGTCAACTGTAAGAAAGATAACCTCTACTATATATAACTGATAAATAAATTAAGAAAATAGTCAAGAATACTTACCTTGAGAAATATCCTCTATAGCTCTTCGGATACCTCTATCAAAAGCCCTAGCATCAGCAGGACTTTGAAATGTAAGACCAAACTTCTTGTCATCAATCTTCCAGTGGTGAAATGTTGGAGTGACCTTATTATAAATGAGGTCTTTTTTAAGCATACATTCCAAAACCACCTGACAAAAGCCAAATACCAAAAATTAATATACATGTATCAAATGCATCTAATGTAGCTCATAAATACAAACTGAGGTGATAAAAAGCTATTACTTTTTAATGAATAATTTCGAATATTTTAAATAAAGTCTTCACGAAGTCACTCACTAAAGAGATTAAGATGGAATAAAAAAATGCACATTATAAACAGGATGCTTATTATACTCCCATTTTAAAGAATACACACATATACACACTCCCATTGCACACAAAATTTCTGGAGGAATATATCAGGAATTAGTTTCAGGAAAGAGGCAGGGGGTTGGTAGTAATAGAAATTTAATTTTTTAAAGTCATTTTTGGCTGGGGGCAGTGGCTCACACCTGTAATCCCAGCACTTTGGGAGGCCGAGGCGGGCGGATCACTTGAGATCAGGAATTTGAGACCAGCGTGGCCAACATGGTGAAACGCCATCTCTGCTAAGAATATAAAAAATTCACTGGGCGTGGTGGTACATGCCTGTAATCCCAGCTACTCAGGAGGCTGAGGCAGAAGAATCGTCTGAGCCCAGGAGGCGGAGGTTGCAGTGAGTTGAGATCAGGTCACTGCACTCCAACCTGGGCAACACAGTCAGACTTTGTCTCAAAAACAAAACAAAACAAAATAAAATAAAGTCATTTTCCTAAATGTCTTAAAAGATGTATTTATATTTTGTGTAAGAATTTAACGGTCATGGCAGTAAAACAAATACTCTTTGCCACTTTCTCAAAATATGTATTTAAGTGAGTTACCTAACTTTTTAAAGTCTTAGTTTACTCATCTCTAAAACAGAAATTGCAGTATTAAAATATCCCAGAGCTTAGAGTGGAATGACCGAATGTGCATTCATGTAAAGAGCTTCATGCAATGTATGAAGCAATACACCTTTGGTTTTTAAATTTTTTATTTTGAAAGTATTTCAGATTTGTAGAAATACCTGTAACAAGAATAACACAGAAAATTCCTGTTTGCCCTTTATCCAGACCTATTCACATTAATTTTTAACATTCTCTATGCATATGTCCATGTATAAACATTTATTATGAATTCTTTCAAAGGAGTTACATATATTATGTTCTACTGATCTTTAATACACACTTGAGTGTATTTCCTAAGTGCAATACTGTTCTCTTATGTAATCACAGTATGGTGATCTCATTCAGGAAATTTAAAATCAACACAGGACTTTAATCTATAGACCATGTTCCACAGACCATGTTTCACTTTTGCCTACTATACTAATAATGTCTTTTATAGCATTTTAAAAATCTTTCCAGTGTAGGATCCATTCCAGGACAGTTATAAGGTCTCTTCAATCTTTCGTTCCTGGGCCTTTGTCTTTCATCATATTCACAATATGCTTAATGTTAGTTGTCACTATTACTATATAAAACAGAAGTGGATCTATCAGTGATCTTTGCAATTAATCTAATTAATAAAAAGACTAGAACTACATACCTTATTTTAAGAATCCACTATAAGAAAATAGGAGGAAATAATTAAAAATAATTCAAATGAAACCCATAGTAGCACATGACACATAATAAATGCTCAGTTGGTATTTGGTGAAAGATTATCCTTCCACTACCTCCACTCTTTTCCAATCACCATTATCACTTGCACATCTCTTCCATGCACTGCTGATGATCCCCTCATATATTACTAGTAGTAGTGAATTACTAGTAGTAATTACACTACTCTGCAGGTAGAGTAATAATTTTTCTTAAAATAAAAATAGCAACTTTACTGGACCACTTCCTAGTTTCAATGTCTTTTCAATGCTTTCAAGACTAAAATTCCTACTATGACCTACTAGGCCCTGCATGAGCTGATCTTTGTCTATTTGCCAAATCCTTAAGTTACAGTCGCAGACAAACATTAGGTACTAAACCAATACTTCTCCTCAGAAAAACTTTCAGGCTTTATGCACTTCCCTAGGAACTCATTCATAGATCATGGACTAGGAATCTCTAATTTATGCTTTTGGAGGGGAGGTCTGCTAGAGTCTGCTTATACTGGCTCCCAAGAGCCAGATATTAAATTTTCAGGAATTTTGGAAGCCATTGTTAAAAAGCTAGAATATATAACTCTACAATGAAATAAATTACATTAAAAATAAAATAATAAATACACAAAACTCATCAGTTCCAAATTATTTTACTCTATTTTCACAATTACCTATGTTCTTGAGGTAGTTTATGTCTGTCGTATCTGTATGGTAGAAATACTATGTAATGCCACACTACTGCTCATTTCTTCCCAATGCCATATGCAATGATGGCATGCTGACTGAAAGCAGCCATGGTGGAGGTATGTAAATGCTATAAATCATTGACTTGTGTCCCCTCCTGAAAGCTGATTGCTAAACCTTTTATCAGCATACCACCAAATATAATAATTCTTGGTAGTAACTTTTATTAATTCAGAAATAACCAAAAATGTGACTAAGGTTCAGTACTGCCCGTTTATAGGCAATGCAGTGAAATTCTCTCAAGAGTTTTGCTTCCTATACTTTGACGACTCTACATGTATTAGAAAAGAATTAACAACCAGGCACAGTGGCTCACGCCTGTAATTCCAGCCATTTGGAAGGCTGAGACAGGTAGATCGACTGAGGTCAGGAGTCTGAGACCATCCTGACCAATACAGTGAAACCTATCTCTACTAAAATACAAAAATTAGCCAGGTATGGTGGTGGGTGCCTGTAATCTCAGCTACTTAAGAGGCTGAGCCAGGAGAATCACTTCAACCTGGGAGCCAGAGGTTGCAGCGAGCCGAGATTGTGTCACTGCAATCCAGCCTAGGCAGCAAGAGTGAAACTCCATCTCAAAACAAGAAAGGAATGTACATATATCCAGAACTTTTATGAGTCAGCACTTTGCTAAAGCATTTTACACAGATTTACTATTAAATATTTGTTACAACCATTTTGCAACAACAACAATAATTCAGGATTAAGCTCTAGAATTCAAGGGGAAGTAAATGTTAGTGTCAGAAATTACTGCAACATTTTTACTATATCCATAAACAGTGGGAAAAGCAGTATTTTGTAAAACAATGCTAAATCGGAATTGTTAAAAAGGGGAGGACATAAGAACAGTTTGATTCTAGTTTTTAATATATAATACCACTAAATTAATTTTTAATACATGAAAATATTACTGAATTAGCCCCCTCTTCTATTTTCCAAAATTAATACTTTCAACTATTAACTCTCAGATAAATAAAATTTCAACGTGATCTACCCTAATCTCGTCTTCAAAAGGCATCTATTGTTTAGAGCGTCCCAAAACTCAAAGAAAAAGTAGTTTTAAAAATAAGTTTAAGCACTATTCACAATAGCAAAGACATGGAATCAACCTAGGTGTCCATCAACGGTGGATTAAATAAAGAAAATGTGATACATATATACTTATAAAACATATACCATGGGATACTAAACAGCCATAAAGAAGAATGAAATCATGTCCTTTGCAGCAAGATGGATATAGCTGGAGGCCATTATCCTCAGCAAATTAATGTAGGAACAAAAAGCGAAACACCACATGTTCTTACTTATAAGTGGGAGCTAACAATGGATACTCAGACACACAAAGATGGCAATAATAGGCACTGGGGAAAGAGAAGGAGGGAGGTAAGAGTTGAAAACCTATTGAGTACAAGGGTGTCAAAATCCATCATTCCCCAAACCTCAGCATTATCCAATATACCCAGGTAACAAAATCTGCACATGTATCCCTTGAATCTAAAAGATGAAATTATAAATAAATCAATAAAAATGAGCTTTAAAATGCACTGAGGAAATGAAGAGGCTAATGAACTAGCTCTTTGACTCACATAAGTACCTATGCAGAAATGTGTTCCACCAAAAAGTCATGAAAATACCGAGTTTAAATATCGTACCAACCAGTACAAAAATATACTAATTATAAACTAGATCTCAACATGTTTACTTCTATCTATAAAATGTGAGAAAATACTGTTGGTATTATATATTTAATGTAGCATAAAACTGATTATCCTTTAGGTAAAAACTTCTATGGTAGTTGCTAACATGAATTTTGGAACAGGCAGTGGAACAGAAAAAAGGTGATCTGTTGGCACAATCGCCCAACATCTTTGTAGATATTTTTTAGGATATGCCTCCTAGAAGAGTCTATCACTCATTTACATAATTCTCACAGGTTCCCTATGCAATGTACAATATTTTCTTATTTATCTAAGTGACATAATATATTAGAAAGTTGTTTTGCTTTTAAGTAGCATTTTAAAAAATGTACTTTAATCACACTAAAGACAATGTATAGTACACCTTGATTAAGTAACAGAGATGGATACCAACTATCTACTTCAAACTTAAAAAAAAAAAATCAATGGGGTTGAAAGTTGTTTAAAAAAAAAAAAAAAAGAAAAAGAAAGCAAAGAAAAAGAATGCCTCAGAAGATGTTTACTCATCATCTGATCAGAACTAAATCTACATTTCTGAAAAGCAAAAATAATTTTAAGGGATAGAGGATTCTTAAAATTACTGAAATCTACTGCCTATTTTCACTGTCCCTTCTCAACTATATCAGAACACTAAGTTCTGACGTTAGCCCAATGTAGTTTTCACTGTATTAATTCTGTATCTTAAAAGATAACAGCAATATTAGTAACAACAGTCATACAGGAAGCAGAGTTCAATGCTGAATTACCATATTTGAGACGGGCATAATTAGCAAACTGTAGAAAATAGCAATTACATCTTTGACAAGAGATTAAAAACAACCAATCCCATATTACCAAGTGAATTATTTACTTTGTAGGAGAAATGAGGTAAAGGGATACATTATTTCTGGCCAATAGGAAGTTAGGCTAATTACCAATGACAATTAATGTCTTGTAAGACAAGACATGGTGCAAAAGGAAATAAATAATTCTAAGTCTTGTTAAGACTATCCTAAAGGCCATTGCCAGAAGCTACTGAAAACATAATCTTAAAAATATTCAGTGTATTGGAACACATACCTAATTCTAATTAAAAGCTGAACAAACTTCTTGCTAGTATTAATTAGCTGTAGGTGTGAATTTCATCAGGCCCCCACTATATTAATGAAAGACATTCATAAAATAGATAGTAAAGATAAATTTAAAAGCCAACCAGTAAGTGGCCTCACCCTCTTTTTTACTCAAAAGATACTTCATATTAATAAACTGGAAAGACATCAGAAGTGTAGACAGCTACTGTAAAGTAAATATTAAATGTAGGACTCAATCAACAGTAACTATAAAGAATAGGTTGCTAAAATAATGTGACAAGAATAACCCTTCACTGATCCATTAAAAATGCGGCTGGTTGACAACAAATTAGAGTAATGTTTTAGTATTTGTACTAGAACTTTTTGAACTTTTGATCACCTATAAATGCACTGGGATTAGAAATACAGACATTTACCAAAAAAAAAAAATATATATATATATACACACACACACACACACACATAAAATGAAAAATTTTAAACTAGAAAAAGCTGCAACAAATTCAATAGCACTTAAATGTTTATACTGACTGCATGAAGAAAAATTCAGACTTTTCCATACAAACAGATCTTGCCAGGTTGGAGTACAATATAATTGCTGCAGATAGACTGGCTGGAGCCAGCTCTAGGAAAGTGACTATAATAATGAAGGAGGAAAATACAACATGTAGGTGTTTTTGGTAGCACAACTTTGCATTCCAACACAGATCTAAACAAATCTAATTTGCTTAAGACATACAAGTCTAAATTCTTTACTAGCAAGGTAAATATTTTTGGAACCACAGGTATTTTAAGAAGATCTTTCAATCCAGTGGTAGCGAAAAGAACAACTTATAAAATCTATTTTTATTTTTTATTCTTTTGTCTGTTCACATTAAACAGACGTTATTTATGAAAATACAGATAAACAGGTGAACTCTGGACTTCAAGAAAACTGAAAATACTGTTGATATAAATTTATTAAAATCTGAAACAGATGAAGGGAGAGGGAAGACAAATGGTTTCCTTATACTACACCAGGTTAAGGGACAGCGGAAGAAGAAAGGTGTTTAACAAAAATGGATTTTTATATGAGTGAAAAGTGTTCAAAATAATGATTAAGCTATGAAAAATAGAATAGGGCAGGAGCATGACACATTCACTTCCCAAGGAAGAAGAAAACTGTTACTATTGTGTAAGAGGAATTCAGTATAGTAATTAGTTAAGCTTGTAGGCTTTGTAGCCAAGACCTGCTGGGTCCCATCCAGTCTCTACCATTCACCATCCAGCTGACTTTTGAGAATTAGATGAGCTAATACATAAAGTATTCAAAATGCTGCCCAACACACAGTAAATCTTCAATACATCTTAGTAGTGATGGTGATGTTGGTAACTAGGTGATGCCACTACCCCACAATAGGTTACTTGCTATGTGAGGATGGGAGATCATTTATGAAGTGATGATTTTTGAGTATGGAGACAGAGGTGTTTGAGTGACAGATACAAGTAGTAAGCACTTCAAAGAATTTATGTGAATAAATTCTGAGGAGTTTAAGTTAATGGATTCTAAAGGCTGTAAAAATGCTTCAATCTCCAACCCTTTTCCTTCATCTGAGAAAAGTTCCAGGGTAAGAATTTACAGAGGGAAAAAAAGGGAGAGAAACTGTGGTTACTAAATAACTACAACTTCTGAAGACTTATTCCAAGTTATTCTGGGAAATATAGAGCAAAACTCCCATCGTAAAATAACTGTGTTGCTCGCCAGAAGCATTTAAAATAGACCAAGCCAAAAATGGGTGTACGTGCATTTTTCTTTCACTAATAACAATTAATAATTTGGAAGAAGAGAGTACAATTAAATATATACTTTCAAATTACTAAGTACTATATTATAGTTGCTACCTTACAAGTAGATAATTACATGTTCACAAATAGTGTTATCTAAGAAGTAGTACCCTTGGTAACCAGACATAAAAATTTTTACTAGTAACTTTCTGAAATACCTTTGAATCCAATGAAAAATAATTTCATTTTTAAAATAATAATTCCAAATTCAAATTAAATTACTTGATATCCAAAGTCAATAACTGATCTCTCAAATAGCTGCCTCTTATTATGAACTTTAATTTTCTGAATGATATAAAAACTTGTACCCTTCAAGAAATACATTATGACATTCTATATAGAATTATCTTATCAAATACATGTTTTTACAATTGCCTATTAATATAACTTTGTGCTTAACACTGTGTTCTGAGCTGAGTGGGACTTTAGAAATTGAAAAAAAAAATAGTAACAGAAGCAGCAATGGCAGTGATTCTCATACAATAGCAGTTCAGTTACCTTCAGCTACCACAAAAGGAAGGGAAGGAGGGAGAAAAAAAGGAATAAAGGAGGAAAGAAGGAAAGAAAATGGTATCATATTTTCATAATTATGGCACATTATTTTAACACATTATTTTTAATGACTAAATAGTTCATACAAAAAACCAGCAAGTTACAAAAGAGATCAAATATTCGACAGTCAGACATACATACGTATTTTATTTTCACTCAAAAAGATAGTAACTGGAACACCAGTATCTACAGTTTCCATACTCCAGTAAACCCACACTCCTACCTAGTTCCTACTGAAATGAGGCGAGAAAGTATACACATATGTGTGCAAATAATAAAAATTAGAACAAACAACCAATAGAGGAATAAAATTTAACTGGAGCCTCACATGACTACAAGGATATGAAAAAGTGTGCTGCTGGAATTAAACTTGACATCATAATATTGGGAAAAGCTGGTGGATGCCAAGAGCAATAAGCAAAATGGACTCTTAGGCTAAAAGGTAATATGAATAAAGTTCAATTAGTAGAAATATAATCCATATATTTTTATTAACCAAGAATAAAAGAACACAAGAAAAACTTGACAAATATATAATCACAGTAAGACACCTGAATATATGTCTCAATAATTGATAGATGAAATAGACACAAAATTAGTAAAGGTAAAGCAGATTTGAATACCACCATTAAAATGTCTGACCTATGGGACACACACAGAAACCTGTATGAATTACCTGAAAAATATGTTCTTCTAAAATATGTGGAAGACTTAGGTAAATTAATCATTTACCCACAATATAACATATATCTTGACAAATGTAATTGTTATCGCATAGCCTATAATCTCTAAACACAATGCAATACAATTTTAATTTACAATACCTGTTCTTTTGAAAGAAATTATACCTGTTTCTAAATGACAAGTGAATCAAATATATCAGCATGAGAATTAGAAAACCCTTAGAACTAAAAGATAATGAAATTAACTCCATATACAAATTTGTGTAGTGCAACAATCCAAAACAAGAAGCCAAAAAGGAAATTTGCAGTTTAAAAAGCTTAGAGTGAAAATAAAAATCTGAAAAAATGAACTCAATGTCCAATTTAAAATGTTAAAAATGAATATAATAAACCCCAAAAAAGTATTAAGAATTTAAAGAGTATGAATTCATTAAAAAAATTCTACAGAAGGGAAGAACTACTTTTCCCCCATTTGCTTGCTTGTTTAGAATATAGATAATATGAATTCCTGTTTTAGTCAATGAATTATAATCATTTATCCTAATTTAATTGGATAAAGGGAACTCCTTCAGGCTGACTTGTGTCTTTTCAACAAGATTTCATCCTTTGAGTACAACTTTACTTTCTGGCACAAGATGTTACATGATATTGTGGGTAAGGATGAATAATATGAATCTAATCACGGGGAAACACTAGAAAAATCTAAATTGAGAAACATTCTATAAAGTAACTGCCCAGTATTCTTTAAATATGTCTATGTCATTAAAGACTGAGGAACTGCTCCATTTTACAAAAGACTAAAGAGCTATGGCAGTTAAATGCAACATAATCTTATACTGAAGAAACAAAATTGTCAGAAGAACATTACACAGACAGTTGCAAAAACTGAAATAGGGACTGTAGATTAAAGTAATGTATTTATGTTAATTTCCTAAATATGAAAAATATACTATAATTTTGTAAGAGAATATTCTTGTCCTTAGGAAAAATACGCTAACAATTAGGGTAAAAAGCAGGCTGTAATGCAACTTACATCACATAGTTCAGAAAAAAAAGTGTTTTTTGTGTGTGTGTGTGGGTGTGGGTGTGTGTGTGTGTTGGGAGAGGGGAAAAATGATACATTCAATGTGGCAAATGCTAAAAACTGGTGAATTTAGGTAAAAGGTATACAAAAGGTCTTGAGAGTATCCTTGCCAACAGTTGATTAGTTGCAAAGACCAGTGAAATGGACAAGAAAAAAAGAAAAAGTACAAATAAACTATGTTAGGAAGAAAAAGAAGGATAAAACTAAAAGTAAAGATTTAAAAATTAATAAAGAATACAATATAAAGCTTTATGACCCTGAATACAAAAACTTATGTGAAACAAGCCAATTTCCTAAAAATCTATAACTTACCAAACTAACTGAAAAATAAAACAGAAAACCATTAGAGACCTGTAACTATTAACAAAAGTGAACGATTAGAAAGCAAGAATGCCATGGGATGAGGGAATGTGAGGTGAGATACACTGGGACTCCACCAGCACCTCTTGGAAATATGCAAGGACTAGAGGTCAAAAAACAAGAATGTCACCACATTTTATAGGGAATTATACAAATAATCAAATGAAAAGATGATCATCAGCCATCAGAAAAATGCAATTAAAACCACAGTAAGTTATTATCACTACATATCTCTCAGAATGAGTAAAACAAAAAATAGTGGCTACTTGAAATGCCGGTGAGGATGCTTAGGAAATGGATTGCTCATAAACTGGTGGTGGCAATATGGCATGATAAACCCACTCTAGAAAAAAGTTTGGCAGTTTCTTAACAAAACTAAATATGCAACTACCATACAACCCAGCAACTGCATACCTGATCATTTATCCCAGAGAAATAAAGCTTACATTCACAGAAAAAAAAACATGTATGTGAATGTTCACAGCAACCTTATATTTAGCCCCAAATTGGAAACCGCCAAGACATACTTCAATAAGTCATATAAATATATATCACAGACTACTACTCAACAATAAAGGGAACAAACTCTGGAGATACTCAATAACCTGGATGAACCCTCAGAGAATGATCATGAAAGAAAAAAGGTCAATCCTGAAAGGTTACATACTTATGATTATACTTGTATAACATTTTTTGAAAGAAAAATTACAGAAATAATTGAGAGAACAGAACAGTGGTTGCATGGCAAAAAGGAAATAGATGTGGTGATAAAATCAACAGAAAGAAGGGATTCTTGTGGTTGCTAAACTGTTCTGCATCTTGTCTGTGATAGTGAAAGCGTGATAAAACTGTATAGACTTAAATACACACAAAAGTGAATACAAGCAACTGAGGAAATCTGAATATGATATATTGTATCAACAGAAATATCCTCCTTGTGATATGACAATACAGTTTGGCAAAATGTTGCCACAGGGAAAACAGGGTAGAGTGTACGTAGCATTTCTTTTTATTATTTCTTACAACAGCAATTAATAATCTACACTTATATCAACAAAAACTTCAATTTAAAAAGTCTGTGAGACATTTGCAAAACCAGATTTCATAAAAATTAGCACCAAATTCTAGTCCGGGGAGGTGGAGAACGTAAGAACACTTCCTTATCATGATAAAGGACATCTCAAGACAACAGCTGACATCATACTTATCTGTGCAACATTAGAAATTCCTTTAAATTCACAAAGAAAATAAAGAGATATTATCGCACCAATACTGTCTAACATTATTCTAAAAGCTGCATGAAGAGCTTCAAAAGATACCAAAAATGATTTTTAAAATATATCATTTACAATAGCCCCCTGCCACATTTTTATATCCCTAAGAAAAAACTTAAGTGAATGTACCTATAAATGAAAAAACATAAACTGTCTAGAGTTCTGAAAGAATAAGCAAAAATATACCCCCCCCACAAAAGTTAAAGAAGTCTAATGAGAAAAACTAGCACTAGCAGATAATCAACTTCATATCAAAGTTACAATAATTTAGAGAGGGTACATGCACATCATAGAATACTACTCAACTGACAATCAACAGGAACAGTAGAATGGAATAGGAAGTACTCTGGACTGAAGGGTTTGTGCTCCCCTCAAATTCATATGTTAAAGTCCTAATATCCACGGTGACCACATTTGGAAATAGAGCCTGTGAGGAAATGATAAAGGTTAAATGAGGTCATAAAGGTGGGGCCCTAATCTGATGGGAACTTTTATAAGAGGAACAAACACCAGAGCTCTTTCCGTAGACCATGTGAGGACACCCTGAGAAAGCGACAGTCTGAAAGCCAAGAAGACAGCCCACACCAGAAACAGAAAATTGGCCAGTACCTTGGACTTCCCACCTTCCATAACTGTGAGAAAATAAATTCTGTTGTTTAAGCCATTTCGTCTACGTTATTTTGTTATGGCAGCCCAAGGAAACTAACACAGGAAGTCAAGCACATAGAAGGCACTCAGTGGTTGATTAAACAAAGGAATACAACAGTCAACCACTCAATGAAAAGCAGGACACATTCAAATTATAATTTAGAATGTAATAAAACAAAAGTAATGCAGAAACATTTGGAAAGCTAATAAGTATGGTCAATAATTTGAGGTCAGAGTTTGGGCTTTAATTTAGCTATGATGGAGGCTATTACAGTTTAATGGCAATTGGAAGATAATGGAAAGGATGTGAAATAAATTATGAAATATACCACAATCACGTATAAAAGAGAACGATGAAGCCACGATAATATTGATGAGGCTGACAGACCAAATCAACCAGTGAAAAGCAATAACTAAAGAATGTAATGATGTTAGTTTAAAATAAATTGTAAAGAGGAAATATTTCAGATGCCAAATGCAGGGTTTGAAAGAAGAAAGAGGAAATGTAATAATAAAGAGTACACTGAAGAAAGGTGAAAGTGTTAAGCTAAATGAGAAAATAAAGGTAACCAGGAAGGTATAATAATTTGGGACATTTTCTAAATCTTGATTTTCAGGAACCAGTTCCCACAAGGCTCCAGGGAAAGAGAACAGAAATGCTAATAGGCAGACTTTTTCCCCCTCTTCAAGGTATACTAGCAATATTAAATAATTAACTGTTGCAAAACAACCGCTGGGGAAAACTACAAAATTCATGGCTGCACAGAAAGTAATTAATGCATAATTTATTACCTTTTCAATGGGTTAATAATGAAATGAACAGGATTCTAGACTGGTTATTATTACCATTTATCTCAATTCCAATTCTTCACAGCAAAATTGGTTTGCCCAAGGTGCTTTAACCCAGTTTTCCTATTTTTCCATCTATGACAGTAAGAAGGAAACCACTGTTTCCTGCCATTATTGTTTTCTGAGCATTAGCAACATGTTTATCAACATTCTCTACTCCACATAATCTCTCAATATGCTATCTGTATAGTACCATATTTATTAATGTAAAAGGGAAGGGCATTTTCTTATGCATTGTACTTCTGATGAACTACAAGTAACTCAGTAAGGCAATACCATGGAAATGATCACCTTTGAGAAAAAAGGCAGACAGATTAAAGCAAAGGAGGACAGAGCCAGATTATAAACATTTTCTATGTGGAGATGAAACTGTCTCTAGGAAATTAGTGGTGAATCCTAAAAGAGTATTAGACCTAAGTTTTAGAAATTTAATTATGGTAAACAAGACAGAAGCTAGAAAGAGCCAGGTAAAACTGGGCAATGAAAAAAAAAAGTAGGCTTATTTGCAGGAAAGATATGAGAGGGGTAGAGATTAAAAGAATGAAACAGAATCAAGAATAAAGAAGATCTGTTTGAATAAATGGAGGGATCACTGATAATTCCTAAGTTTATAACTATTGTTGATGCACATTTTGAGAACATTCACCAAATTCAAACAATTTCAAGATCTGATACAGTTTAACATACGAACTGAAACAAGATAACTTTATTCTACTTTAAGAATACTCAAAATTTGAAAATCTGAACATACAAACTAAAATATGAGACCCTATTCACAATATAAATAATCTTTACATGAATGTTACCTACATTCTTGGTAAGGCCTTCCTTGGTCACTGTGTCTACATACATTTTAACCAATCCCCATCCCCACCAAAAATCTTCCCCTATACTCCCTTTTCCTAATTTGTTTTTTCCCCTTAGTACTGTCTAGCATATCATTTTCCTGTTTTCTTATTGTAATATTTATCTTTCACTGGAATGTATATTCTCTTAAGAACTGAAATTTCTATTTTTGTTCACTTACATATTCCCAGTGCCTAGAACAGTACTTAGCACAGAGCAGCCACTCAACAATATTTATTGCATGAATGAACAACTCACCTTTAAAGAGAAAAGATTTTTCGCTCTTTTTAGACGGAGTTTCACTCTTGTTACCCAGGCTGGAGTGCAAAATGTGCGATCTCGGCTCACTGCAACCTCTGCCTTCCACGTTCAAGCAATTCTCCTGCCTCAGTCTCCTGAGTAGCTAGGATTACAGGCATCCGCCACCACGCCCAGCTAATTTTTTTTGTATTTTTTTAGAGATGGGGTTTTGCCATGTTGGCCAGGCTGGTCTCGAACTCCTGACCTCAGGCGATCCACCCGCCTCGGCCTCCCAAAGTGCTAGAATTACAGGTGTGAGCCACCGTGTTTGGCCCAAAAAAAGAGTATTAAAAGAAAATACTGTAGGATTCAATGACGTTCCTTTAGTGTCAAGTAAGGTTAAAAAAAACTTTAGCAACATATCGTCTACTGAAATATGAATGAAAGGGTTGTTTCAGAGATTGACTGAAAAGATTTAGATTAAATTAAAAAAGAAAACAATAAAAAAATACTGAAGCCAGAAGGAATCTAGTTAAGTAAGGAAAAAATTGGACGCACAATGTAATAGCAAAGATATGAAATTAAAGAGCAGTAGGACAGGAATAAAAAAGAAACGACAGGAAATTATAAAATTCCTCAAATGGAACAGTTCTGGGTAACAACCAGATCCAGGAAAGTAGCCTGATGAAATGAAGACCAGAAGGTCGAGACTGCAAAGAAAAGTAGCCAAGAATGATGATGAGGCTCAGATGTAGAAAATCTGGCTTTGGGAAGAAATTGTTAAGATCAGTAGATGAAAATGAAAGCTAATAGATGCTGATTTGAATGCTACATAGATTCAATAATGGGATTTATACATGTGGGTGATAGAGTAATAACTTGTAAGGGAAATAAGGAACAATAACAATACTCCACGATCTCTGCTCCCACTCCCATTCTTTTCCTAACTGCAGTATTATGGTGAATAGGAGAACTAGTATCTTTCAAGAAACAAAACTGCTAGGAGGGCTGAATCCTAAGGAAAAGTTAGTTAGGGCAATTGGTTTTTAGTGGAGGAGCACTTCTGTAGGACTGAAGTTTCACAAAGGAATAATTCAGAGGCACAGTGGAAAAGCTTAGCAGGAAATTCTTGTTCTGCACTTCGATAAAGTTCAACCCAAGGCAGAAAGATGTTTCCCTGGTCTTTTAAGATTCCCCCATGATAGAAAGGGTGAGTCTCATTTTTAATAAAGCTACTGGTATATTATAACCACATTATTTTCTTCCTAGAAAAGAAATACTCTAATTTTGTTTTAGGCTAGAGTAACTGGAAAGAAACCTTATTTTTAAAACATACTCTTTTTAAACAATAGAACCATTATCTTAAAGGCACTTCAATTTCTATAAACAATTTTATCCACAACCTAATTACTTATTAATCCTAAAAACAATTCCTTAATCTCTTTGGCAACTTCTTAAACTGGAAATATTTCTGGTTTTTCCTTTCTCCATTTCAATATTACCTTTGTCACTCTAAGTTTATAATGGTAACTGTCTTATAATCTTGCTTTTTCTTGTCCCCACAGAGCATCTTCAGGAATTCAGGCATTTTAAAAGACTCCTATCTTTCTACTCAGCCTATTCTTTTGTCATACCTTAGCCCATAATATGGTTTAAAAAGCATAGCTTTAGCAAATTTTAATAATACTGGCAAATTTATAATATTTTATTATCTATTAAGTAAACTAAGGAAAAACTACTTTAGATCCCCATAACTAAAAACTGTGTTTAGTAGTAAATATTTTAGCAAACATTTTGTTACTAGTTAATTCAGAAACTTAAAAAATCTTAAGCTGTATTACAATTCAGTGTTTTAAATTTACATGTCACATATCATGTATCAGCTAAAAATGGTCAAATAACATAACCTGTACAAATGGTAAACCTTTTGATAAAATGTAAGACAGAAGTGTCCTACTTACAGAAAAGAACCATTATATCTAATAAAAACTAAATAGGCAATGTGGAACTCTATGATGTACACAAATGTACACAAGTGTACAAACAGTTAAATTTTAGTTAATTTAAATTGTATGTGCTCCAAGGTAATACTAACTTGCATTAAAGAATTAAAGGAAGAAATCAAGGCTTTAAAGATTTAGAAGGAAACAGAGGCTACAGCTCACACACATCAAGTAAGACTTTCTTTTCTTTTTTTTTTTTTTTTTTTTTGAGAAAGAGTCTCGCTCCATCGCCCACGCTGGAGGTACAGTGGCACAATCTCGGTTCACTGCAACCTACGCCTCCCGGGTTCAAGCGATTCTCCTGCCTCAGCCTCCCGAGTAGCTGGGACTATAGGCATGTGCCACCACACCTGGCTAATTGTTGTTTTGTTGCTGTTGTTTTTGTATTTTTAATAGAGATGGGGTTTCACTGTGTTAGCCAGGATGGTCTCGATTTCCTCACTTCGTGATCCGCCCGCCTCAGCCTCTCAAAGTGCTGGGATTACAGGCCTGAGCCACCACACCCGGCCAAGACTCTCTCAGAATCTGTCCTTGACAAGGATCATTCCATCCCCAAGTGTCTCAAAGAAAGGTAGTACTTTCACTTTCTTAGGCTACAACACCAACCCCTGGTGTTTCTTTCAAATTCTTTCTTTCTCAATCATCCATAAAGCATGAAAGCCAATTATGCAGAGCAGTGCTTTTCAACTCTTCTCTCCTCAGGCACATATACAACAATAACATAAGGCAGTCTGGAGGCCCCAGACACTCATGGCACGCAGGTTGGAAAGCTCCAATTTAGAGTATCAAAGGATAAGCCAGGAAATAAACGCCACCTTTTGTGGGCATCATAAAGATGCTTTATAGGTAAGCAACATAGGATCACTGAGTGAGCGAATGACTAAACACTGACCCAGTTACACAAAATGATGTCTTCTTGAACAAGTCCCAGGCAGCCTGCTCTTTATTTGTGCCCTCTTTCCTAAAAAAATAAAATAAAATAAAATAAAAAATGAAAATAATAAAAATAAAAGAGTAAAGTATATAACTTTCTGGGAATTGTAACAAGGCTTATTTTTAGTACCTGTAATTGTAAATCAATGGCTGGAAAAGTTTTCTGTGAAAGTGGTTCTCTCATAACTGACAAGGGCCATCTTCTTCACTATTGTTATCAGTATTCTGACTTATAAACACTCATTAAAATATTGTATTTATTAGCCTCATGAGTGGTCATATACTCCTCTTCTCAATATTTATTCTTTCCTCAAGGGCATGAAATTACATATGGGATATATGAGGGCCAAGAATCTCACTTCTAGAATTCATCTAAGGTAGAGGATTCTAAGATGTGATCCACAGGCAAAATGCTTACAGAACAGTTTTCAGCAACTATCTTTCACATAACTATTACATCAGAACTACTACTAAAGTGCACTGTTTATTCACTGAGAAGGCTTTTAAAGGAAAGCTACCATTAATCTGAGAGGAACTCTGTAGAATTACAGACTACTCAGTAATCACAGTACTTCTTTAAAAAAAAAAAATCAAGAAACTAGAACTCAGGAAAATGGACTAAAATAAAAGCAATGAATAACCAATGAATAAAACCAATGAATATAGAAATGAACATTAGTGACCTCAAAATGCAGTGATATTGGAAACTAATGTATGTATATGTCAATTCTACTACTGGGCTTTTCAGAAGTAGTCTTGATCAGAGTGTATTACCCAGCAGAGGGTGGAAATTAATCTTATTTCCATATCACTGTCTCATTTGTCTTGAGATTTTACAAGACTTTGCTATTTTCAATTTACAGTCATGAGCTGCTGCTGCCTCTGCCTTTGATCACACAAGTCCCCAAAACCTAGAACGCTATACTATAGTTAATCCCTCTAAGAAATATGACAACTTTCTGACTGAAAGCAATTTTTCCTTTATGGCTACACTGAGAGATGTTTCTTATCCCCATTTCACAAGTAACAAGCTTCCTCAAAGAAAAATGGTTACGTGAAACAACAAGTGTTCTGATTCAGTACTTCTAGCAAAATAATCTATTTTCTTATTAGTCTATCAATATTCTATACCCAGGGACTAGAGTAAGTCCTCTTGATTTTTAAGCTCTGTCATAGGGAATAAAAGTTTGTGTTCTTTCTGAATCTCAGGTTTATTTTCACTAGCTTTATGTTAAAGCCACACTCTGAACAATCACCCAATCCATCAATCTGAGCAGGCTCATACTTAGTTATGCAGATTTGGTCCCTTATTATCCCAAACTGCCCATCTCTACTACATCCAGTATTCTGTTTCACTGAGTTTTTTCTATTTCACATCCAGGTCATCCTTCCTTGTTCTTATAATTTTTCGAGCAAGCATTTTTCTCTCTTACTCCACATTTTACTTTCTATTACTTTGTGTTCTCAAGAAAAAGTTTATCTGGAAAAAAATGCCTTAGATTTTCACCATTTTACTCAGTTTCTAACATAGACAATTTCTCCAACAATATTCCCCAGTTACTATTAGCTTAGACCAGAAGCATTACACCATCATAGGTGCCTTCTTAGATGTCTCCAGGCTTAAAAAAGCATCAATATGCCAGATCCTATTTTATCCAAGGCCAGGCCATCTTTAAAAATTTAAACTTTTTAAAAGATGACATATGCATCATATTTCACTTTTGACTTCAACCAGGGTTCTCTACTTAAACATATTCTGGCTGAGACACATTATACAATATGCAGCATGGGTGAATCATAAACTCATAAAACATTAGTGTAAGAAGGCTTTCAAGATGATTTAGGATAACTCTCCCTTTAACTGGGGAAGAAATTGGGGCACTGAAAGTTAAGCACTTTCTGAATTACTACGATGATTCAGTGGTTTAAAAAAAAAAAAAAAAAAATTAAGAAACCAAGCCCCCAAGCTGAAAGTAAGTCATATTCAAGTGTTCATGCATGGAAGAATTATTTGGAGCTCAAAACATAATAACCAAGATGCTAAATAAACAGATCCACAAATATATATTTAAAGGGAATTCTCGTTATTTTCAAGGTTCTATTTTGGCACTTTATTTTTATTTTGCTTCTAAGTGTATGCTCTTTTTTTTTTGAGACAGAGTCTCGCTCTGTCGCCCAGGCTGGAGTGCAGTGGGGTGATCTCGGCTTACTGTAAGCTCCGCCTCCAGGGTTCACGCCATTCTCCTGCCTCAGCCTCCCGACTAGCTGGGAATACAGTAGCCCGCCATCACGCCTGGCTAATTTTTTGTATTTTTAGTAGAGATGGGGTTTCACCGTGATAGCCAGGATGGTCTCGATCTCCTGACCTCGTGATCCGCCCGCCTTGGCCTCCTAAAGTGCTGGGATTACAGGCGTGAGCCACTGCACGCGGCCACTCTTCTTTTTCTTGATACAGAAATGACACTAACATTACTCAGTTTTTCAGATGTAATCAGCTGTTTCTGGCCCACAAATGAAACAAAGAAAGTGAAGGAGCTTTCCATACTAATTAAAAGAGAGCAAATAACATTATCAAAGGTTAAACTGATATTTTAAAATGTATACAAGTAAGAAACCACACCTCTGCACAGAAGACAATAGTGTTAAAAATTAGGCTGGCCACCAAGTAGTCTTACCAGCCTAGAAAATAAGGGAATTAATAAGGGAATCATCTGGGCTATGTTTGAATAAAACTTAATTTGTGGATACTGAAATGTGAATTTCATATAATTCTTATGTTACATAAAATTATTATATTTTAATTTTTTCCAACCATGTAAAAATATAAAAATCATTATTAGCTCACAGACCATATAAAAACAACTGGTGGGCTTGCATTTGGCTTATGGATTACAGTTTGCCAATCTCCAGTCTAGGGAATAGCAGAGAGAAGGGAAGGCAGGACGTAATCGGTTTAATAACTAGGGAGACTATTTATTAACTTCTGCATTAAACCTAAATGGAAAAGCAGCAACCCCAACCCCCAACAAGTATGCATCAATGTCAGTCTCAGTTTGGAAAAAAAATGTTGTACTTCACAGTCTTTATCACAGAAACAGCTCCAGAAACAATCATTGATTCATAGGTGAAAAAAATCTCACAACAGTATACTAATCATAATTTTAAACAGATAATTCGTTTTTGTAGAAGTATCCTAAAATTATAGTATTAGATACATTATTCATTACCATTTTGTCCCTGAGTCGCTCTCCACGGATAAAAAAGTCAGCACAGCCATTCTCTTCCTGATGAGGGACTTTGAAGACAGTGACGCTGCTTAGTCCACTCCCTCCAAGTGGTAACCATCCACCACTTGAGTCATCTCGGGTCATCACCACAGCTCGCACTCGTGCATAACTATTACTAAAATAGATGCAAAGATCAGGAATTAGCTTTTCCATAAACAAAAAACAGCCAAGCCATCAGTCTTGTTTGAGAAACCAAAGACCACATTAGTTAATATGTGGTGACTAAGGTGTTTACTACTTCCATGAAAATCCACAGAAAGTAACCTACTTGAAAAAGGTCAAAAACCACAAACAGACTTTAAAGGTTGTCCTTCATTTTGAAGACTAATCTCGTAATAAAAGACTATAAAACTACTACTTCAATTCATTTCAGTAGTTCCAGCACATCTTATTGCCATGGAACAAGTTGTGAAGGATCCCAAAGACAACTACTGTCAAACTACACAGGCTACCATAAAACTTGTCTATATATGTCCATTTGCTACAATATTATAACCAGGACAAACTGCTGTATTTCAGCACATTCAACCATAGCATCTAGAAGTTCCTAACAGTTCCAGAATATATTATAAATAAAATGCTGAAACAAACATGCTTAGTTTAGATGCTACATTTTTAATTTCTTCTACCAACTGGGAATCTCAATCACTTACACAAATCATATAAAGAAAAGTGTTCTGCTTAAATTACTTAACAAGCAAATTGGTCCGTAGAAACTATAAGAAATAAATTTGTTATTAGCTAACCAGTTTATGACATTTTTCTATAGCAGTCCAAAGACAGTAAGACACATGTGTAATCAACATGATAATCAAAATACAGACCATTTTCATCACTCCAAAACCCTTATGCCAAACACAGAAATTTTGCCTGTTTGGGACTTTCAAATAAATGGAATCAAACAGAGTCACCATTTGTACCCTTTTTATCTGACTTCCTTCTCTCATGTTGTTTTGTGTATCAGAAGTTCATTTCTTTTAACTAAGTAGTCCTCTAATTAAATAAATCATAATTTATTCTTTCTTATATGGATAGGTATTTGGATTTTTCTAGTTGTTGGCAATTATGAATAAAGCTGTTATAAACATTCTTGTACATCTTTTTGTAGACATTTTTTCATTTCTCAAATAATTACCTAGGAGTGGAATAGGTCACAGGATAGGTACATGTTTATCTATACAAGACACTATCTTCCAAAGTGGTTGTACTGTTATACATTCCCATCAATAATGTATGACAGTTTCAGATTCACCATATCCCTGCCAATACGGTGTTTTCAGTCTTAACTTTACTCATTGTATTGAGTATATAGTGGTATCCCACAGCGTTTTTAATTTGTATTTCCATAATGACTCATGATGTTGAACATCTTTTCATGTGCTTTCTGGCCATTTGTTTATCTTGTTTTTACGTCTGTGACCATTTTTTATTACACTATCTTTATTATTATTTTTAGAAGTGTTTTTAAAAATATATTCTGGACATAAGTATTCTTCAGAGAATATACTTTTAAAGTTGCACTGGGTTGTGGTTAAGAGTGAGAATTCTAGAGTCAAACTTCCACAAGTTGGATCTTGGCTTAGAAACTTACTATCTGTATGACTTTGAGAAAGGTACTAAACCTCTGTGCCTCAATCTTATGTGTGAAATAACAGCACTCACTTACAATAAATGTAAACCATGCCTGACACATAACAAACACTATATGAGTATTACTTTTTATTATCATTATGACAACAAAGCATTGAAAATTGAAGACACTGCCATCCTGGTATTTCAAAATCAGACAGGATCTGGAAAATAATTGAATTTTCATGATGAACCATAATTATCTATTATTGGGGTCAAAATAACTATATAGAAACTCTAAAAGGTTTTGGCTTCACAATTTACTCTTTTGTGGAAGCTTTTTATTATTTAGTTATTCAGAGGCTCTGATTCTTATCTGGACCCAATTCTTGCCAATCTTCAACTCAGAGAAATGGTCAGAGAAGTGTGGGTGCATAAAGGCTGGGTCGATGTAGATATTAAATCCTCCTGAGATGGGCTGGAGCAAACTCCACCACTATAACCACAACATGCATCTTAAAAGGCAGTGGGAGCAGACTACATAATAACCACATTTGTGGGCTAGCTTCCATTCTAAAGCAAATTAAGAGAATCTTATAAGATGTTCCTTCCTTATTAAAAACCTACACTGTAACTCAATTTCTAATCTCTGATCATATTTGAACAGTAATTTCAAATATATCCTTTCATACACAGCAGGAGAACTAAACTACTGTCTTGTATGTTTTGTGCTGCTTTAACAGAATACCAGACTGGGTAAATGATAAAGAGAAATTTATTTCTCACAGTTCCAGAGGCTTGGAAGTCCAAGATCAAGGCATCAGTAGGTTCATTGTCTGGAAAGAGGTCAGTCTCCTCTTCCAAGATGGTGCACTCTGGAGGGGAGGAATGCTGTGTCCTTACATGGCAGAAGGTGGACAGGCAAAAAGGGATGGGCACCCTCAGTTCTTTTATTAGGATATTCATCCATTCATGAAGGTAGAACTCTTACTTTCATGATGGTAGGTGCTAAACACCTCCCAAAAGGCCGCACCTCCTAATACTGTTGCATTGGCGTTTACATTTCAACATAAATTTGTGGGGGCAAAAACATTACATCCACAGCAACTACTAATGTAGAAATCCAGGTGAGAGGTAATATTGAATGGAACTAGGATGATAACAATGGACACGAAGAGGAACAGAGAGATTTGGGTATATTTTGGAGGTAGAGCCAAGAGAACTTGCTGATAAGATTTTAACTACAAAACAAGTAAAGTGTTGCAAATCATCTAAAATTCTTAGTGGCATCCATGAGCTTCATTTCCTAAAATTTTCAGCTGGTATTTCAATAAAGTCAGAAGCACAAGATGACCAAACACGAAGACAAATTTTGCCTCAGTTGTACTGAACCATGTAGTTTTGAAATGACAGTACTATATTACACATGAACCAGAAAAACTCTAAAGCTATACTTTATTGCACTTTGTGGATAAATGTATGGCAGCAATTTCAAATTTATATATTGGCAAAATATTTCTTAACAATCAAATTAAGAGTACAGTTGCTGAAAGTTTTACTAGTCCTAGAAGTTTTAACTGTCTGAAACACAAAGTGTCCTTCACCTAAAGTGACCTGCTTTTTTAGTTTCTTTTCTCCCTTACAGAACCATCTTGCTTCATGATTACCAAGCCTATTATATACCCCACCCAACTACTAGACAAGTAGAAGGCTCAAGGAAGACACAGTCTGGAGATGTGAGATTTTATCATATGTTTTTTGCTTGTTTTATGTGTCCATTATAAGGAAACACCAGGCTTAAAACACTTAAAGTGTTTGATAGTCAAGCTCCTTAGAGAACGAACCTAAAGGCTCTAACCACACATTGGGACATTTCTTGAAACACAGAATACGTGCACGGTTTTAATACTGATTCCCATTCTTCCCATTTCCTGGTCACAACCAAAAGTTCCCAACTCTTCCTTTTCTCTCCACCAAGAAGGCAGAAACTGACCATAATATTGTACTCTAGACTCATACATACTAATGTATGTGTGAAATTTTTTTGTGATTTTTTTTAGCTCATTGGTTAACACATGTATGAGTCTACAATACAATATTATGCAAGTTTTTGTAACATTTTTACAAGCTTATAATACTTATATTAACCAGATGTTCAATTATTAGGTAAAATAATTGTGCATGATGTTCATAAATTAAAATTCTATCTATCCCCATCCCTCTTATTGTTATCAGTTAATATGTTACACATAATACGTATTCAACTTAATAACAGGAAAACAAAGTTAACAAGCATTGTAGCACAATATTGACTCCGATGGAATTCTCATTGATTTTACATTGGTTTCATTTTCTAAATACAATCCTGTGTTGCATAATGTTTCCATCAACAATGGACCCCATATACAACAGTCCCATAAGATTACAATACCATATCTTTATTGTACCTTTCTGACATTTAGGTACACAAATACTTACCATTGTGCTAAAACTGACTACAGTTTTCAGTACAATAACATCCCGTACAGCAAGCCTGTCCAACCTGTGGCCCAGGATGGCTTTGAATGAAGTCCAACACAAATTCATAAATTTCTTAAAACATTATGAAATTTTTGTGTGATTTTTTTTAAAGCTCATCAGCTATCGTGTTAGTGTATTTTCCCATCTAGGTTTGTGTAGGTACACTCTATGATGTTTGTGTGCACAATGATGAAATACCCCAACAATGTATTTCTCAGAGCACATACCTATTGCAAAACACACGCCTATTTTACTTAGCATACTTTTATTCTCTTCAAAGTACATACAATAATTTTACGATTTACTTGACAGAAGATGCTGTAATTCCACTCAACTGGCACTCAAATAACTAATGTGCAAGGAAATGTTATCTTGAGGAATCCAAAATTCATAGAGCCTATAAATCTGTAGCAAAGCAATTTTTCCCTTTACACCAAAGATTAATTTTGTGAACCTCCTGGAAAGGATTACGAATCCCCAAAATTATAATCAAATGTGAGTTTTGTTTTTTTTTTTTTTTTGCCACATACGCATTTTCTTCAGGGGAGATAGTATATAGCTTTAATCACAATAGCATCTATGATCACCCTGGCCCACCAATTTAGGAACCATTGCTATACACAAATACTATATACAAAATGACTAGCAGTACAGCTCTGGCTCTTGCTCAGGTCAGTTTCCTAAATTTGGATACATTTATAATAGCCGGCTGGCCATCTATATTGTTTTGGTTCTTAAGCTTAACATTTCTAAAATAAATTGTCTTTCTGTTCTCTCTATACCTTTCTTTTCTATTATAATACATACCCAAGCAATACCCTGATATTAGCCCAGTGAGACCTATTTGTATTTCTGACCTCCAGGCTAAAATATAATAAATTTCTGTTGTTTTAAGTCACTAAGTTTATGGTAATTTGCCTACAGCAGCAACAGGAAACTAATATAAAGGACGGAACACCTTCTTGAATATATAGTAATACATATACAGGAGAAAAAGATAACTTTTCCCATTTTTAATTACAATAGTATTAAAACAAAATCCTGACCTCCGCCCCACCAACCACCAAATTGAGAAGGTTCTTAGGATGCCTTAAGATTTGTACAGTATAACAGGAACTTATTTATCCATTGAGGGATGTTTGTAGTGACAAAACACCCTTTGCTCTCTATATACTTTAAGTAAATATTAACCATCCAAATATTAAACATTACTGCAGAGACTAGGTAGAAGAGAAAAGGGAAGCATTTAATAAAAGTAGGTTAGGATGATACAGTACTTCACAATTTAAGTATTTGCTTTCTAAACTATGTAGAATGCAGATATGCAGAAGATAAGCACATTACTACTCAGTAATCTATTCACTTAACCCATGAGATTCATATAGCACATAAACTAAATTGAAAAGTTACGATCCTCTCCCCATAGAAGCTCATAATCTAGTGGGCAAAAATATATTGCCACATAATGGGAATACTGGAGATTACTAATATTCATATTTGATGTAGGTTTTTAATAGTGGTATATCAGGTAGATAAAAAGCTAAGGACACTCAATAGAGAGAGCATGACACAAGTACATCATATTTAAGAACCAATATAAAGTCCAAAAGATGATGGTAGACATAAGCGATAGAAAGAAATAGTAGAAGACTTACTGTATCAAGCCATGCATACTATGCTCAAAGTTAGTACTCTATCAAGATAAAAGAGACCACAGGATGACAATAAGCAAGAAAGTAGAATGTTCTGATTTGTATTTTAAAAGCTCTAAGAGCAGCAGGAGAACATTACTGCATTAACCCTAATGAAAGAGGTATTTCTTCATCTTACAGAGAAAGGCTGGGTTTGATTAGAAAAATGAAGATGTGAATTATCCCTTTAGCACTGGCAACTCTAAAAACTGGAGCAAATATTAAACATGGCACTCTGTTTAATAACAAGTCAGATCTAGGTTCCAAAGGCAGTGTCACCTCTGAAAAGTTGTTATCTTGGAGCCAGGTGCGGTGGCTCATGCCCGTAATCCCAGCACTTTGGGAGGCCGACGTGGGTGCATCATGAGGTCAAGAGATTGAGACCATCCTAGCAAAGATGGTGAAACCTCGTCTCTACTAAAGATACAAAAATTAACTGGGCGTAGTGGCGTGCGCCTGTAGTCCCAGCTACTCAGGAGGCTGAGACAGGAAAATTGCTTGAGCCTGGGAGGCAGAGGTTGCAGTGAGACCAGATCACGCCACTGTACTCCAGCCTGGTGAGAAAGCGAGACTCTGTCTCAAAAAAAAAAAAAAGTTGTAAATCTTGGGCAAATTACTTAAGCTCTCTGTATCCCTCTTCCTGGTCTGAGATAATAATATTTATCACAGTGCTATAAGAAATAAATGAGGTTATGCATGTACATTTCTTAGCATTTTGCCTGGCTCATTGTTAGGTGCCCAATAAATGTTATTACAATGACTTAATATATTAAATTAACTTTATGTTACTACATCCGCATTACCAAATTGTCTAAATTTGTCTCATTATTCATGATGATCTTGTAAAAAAAAAAAACTGAGGTGACAGTCTCCTCTCAGAACTTTTAACTTTAAGAATTATTCATCACAGCTAAGTATGTGATACGGTTTGGCTGTGTCCCCATCCAAATCTGAAGTTGAATTGTATCTCTCAGAATTCCCATGTGTTGTGGGAGGGATCCAAGGGGTCTTAACTGAATCATGGGGCCAGTCTTTCCTGTGCTATTCTAGTGAGAATGAATAAGTCTCAAGAGATCTGATGGGTTTATCAGGGACTTCTGCTTTTGCTTCTTCATTTTTCTCTTGCTGCCATCATATAATGAAGTGCCTTTTGCCTCCTACCATGATTCTGAAGCCTCCCCAGCCACGTGGAACTGTTAAGTCCAATTAAACCTGTTTCTTCCCAGTCTCAAGTATGTATTTATCAGCAGCGTGAAAACGGACTAATACAGTAAATTGGTACCAGTAGAGTGGGGTATTGCTGAAAAGATACCCAGAAATGTGGAAGTGACTTTGGAAATGGGTAACAGGCAGAGTTTGGAACAGTTTGGAGGGCTCAGAAGAAGACAGGAAAATATGGGAGAACGGCTTTGACAAAAATGCTAATAGTGATATGAACAATAAGGTCCAGGCTGAGGTGGTCTCAGATGGAGATGAGGAACTTGTTGGGAACTGGAGCAAAGCTGAGTCTTGTTATGTTTTAGCTAAGACACTGGTGGCATTTTGCCTCTGCCCTAGAGATTTGTGGAACTTTGAGCCTGAAAAAGATTATTAGGGTATCTGGCAGAAGAAATGTCTAAGCAGCACAGCATTCAAAAAGTGACTTGGGTGCCATTTTATGCTGTTTTCAAAGGGAAACAGCATAAAAGTTCAGAAAATTTGCAGTCTGGCAATGCAGCAGAAAAGAAAAACCTATTTTGTGAGAAGAAATTCAAGCTGGCTGCAGAAATTTGCATAAGTAGCAAGGAGCCTAATGTTAATCCCCAAGACCATGGAGAAAATATCTCCAGGCCATGTCAAAGACCTTCATGGCAGCCCCTGCCATCACAGGTCCGCAGGCCCAGGAGGAAAAACTGGTCTCACAGGATGAGCTGAGCCCACTGTCCCTGTGCTGTGTGTAGCCTCAGAACTTGGTGCCCTGTATACCAGCCGCTTCAGCCATGGCTGAAATGGGCCAACACAGAGCTCGAGCTGTTGCTTCAGAGGGTGGAAGTCCCAAGCCTTGGCAGCTTCTACATGGTGTTGAGCCTGTGGGTGCACAGAAGTCAAGAACTGAGGTTTGGGAAACTCTGCCTAGATTTCAGAAGATATATGGAAACACCTGGATGCCAAGGCAAAAGTGCTTCGGTGGCAGGGCCCTCATGGAGAACCTCTGCTAGGGCAGTGTGGAAGGGAAATGTGGGGTCAGAGTCCCCACACAGAGTCCCCACTGGGGCACTGCCTAGTGGAGCTTTGAGAAGAGGGCCACCATTCACCAGACCACAGAATGGTAGATCCACTGACAGCTTCCACTGTGCGTCTGGAAAAGCCACAGATACTCAACACCAGCCTGTGAAAGCAGCCAGGAGGGAGGTTGTACCCTCCAAAACCACAGGGGTGGAGATGCCCAAGACCATGGGAACCTACCTCTTGCATCGGCATGACCTGGATGTGAGACATGGGTCAAACCAGATCATTTTGGAGCTTTAAAATTTGACTGCCCTGCTGGATTTCGGACTTGCATGGGCCCTGTATCCCCTTTGTTTTGGACAATTTATCCCATTTGGAATGGCTGTATTTACCCAATACCTGTACCTCCACTGTATCTAGGAAGTAATTAGCTTGCTTTTGATTTTACAGGTTCACAAGCAGAAGGGACTTGCCTTGTCTCGAATGAGAGTTTGGACTCTGGACTTTTGGGTTAATGGTGAAATGCATCAAGACTTTAGGGGACTGTTGGGAAGGCATGATTGGTTTTGAAAAGTGACGACATGAGAACTGCAGGGGCCAAGGGCAGAATGACATGAGTTGTCTGTGTCCCCACCCAAATCTCAACTTAAATTGTATCTCTCAGTATTCCCACATGTTGTGGGAGGAACCCAGGGCGAGGTAATGGAATCAGTAGGGCTGGTCTTTCTCATATTATTCTTGTGGTAGGGAATAAGTCTCAGGAGATCTGATGGGTTTATCAGGGGCTTCCGCTTTTGCTTCTTCCTCATTTTTCTTTTGCTGCCACCATGTAAGAAGTGCCTTTCACTTCCCGCCATGACTCTGAGGCCTCTCCAGCCATGTGGAACTGTAAGTCCAATTAAACGTCTTTTTGTTCCTAGTCTTGGGTATGTCTTTATCAGCAGCGTGAAAACAAACTAATACAGTATCAAATATCAGTCATCTAAGTCTTCCACAAACTGTTTATGTAATGCAGACATCTGGGAATTCTTCCAGAAGAAGAAATAAAACTAAAATATGCGGGATAAATAGAGGTTTTCACAAACTACACCTTTAGAATCAATCATTTTAGGTTCTGCTAGACAGTATCATCAACCTATGGAAACAGTTCAAACAATAACTACTTTGAATGTCCCCTGCCTTCTGGTACTACTAGTGTCCATTCCCCATGACTCCTGAATTACTAGCATTGATACTATCATTTCATTCTGAAATTCTCTTGGTCTATGGCAGAAGAAGTGAACTATAAAAAGTATTCATTCTCAACAAAAGATCAAAACACAGAAGACAGGAAGTCAACATTAATATTAGAGTTCATGATGAGATAAAAGCATTAGAGTAAAATATGAAAAATTTTAAAATAATCCTATAGTAGGGAAAGCCTAAGATCCAGAGGCCATTAAAATATAAAAGGATAAATTGAACTATATTAAACATATTCGTGCATGGGAAAAACACCATAAACAATAAAGACAAAAATAACAAATGGGGAAAAAAATACATAACACACATGTATTAGCTTTCTATTGCTGTCCTAACAACTACCACAAACTTAGTGGCTTACAACAACACAAATTTTTACACTTCTGTGAGTTGGAAGTCCAAAGAGTTTCACACTGGGCTAAAATCAAGGTACTGGCAGTGCCGCATTCCTTTCGAAGCTCTAAAAGAGAAACAGTTTCCCTTGCCTTTTCCAGTTCCTAGAGACCATCCACATTCCTTGGCTCATGGCTCCCTCCTTCTACCCTCAAAGTCATGAATACTGCTTCTCTCTGAACCTTCTTCTGTAGTTGTATCTTTCTCTGACCACAGTCCTATACAGTCAGGAAAGGTTATCCGCTCAAGTGCTCATGTGATTAGCCTAGGTTCATCCAGATAATCCAGGATAATCTCCCTATATCAAAGCTCACAACCTTAATCACAGCTGCAAAATCCTAACATACTCACAGGTTCTGGAGATTAGGGCAAGGACATCTTTGGGGAGGGGCAGGACATATTCTGTCTACCATGAATGGCATATAAAAGGAAAAAAAAAAAAAGATAATTCCTTAAAAGTAACTCCAAAAATCAGTAAGAAACGACCAACAACACAAAGGAAAAACAGGCCAAGTTCATTAATAAAATCCACAGAAGAAAAATACAAATGCCATGAAATACAGAAAAAGTAATTCTATTCAGAATAAGAGGAATGCAAATTAAAGAGATGACCTTTTTTTTTCATTTCAAAGCATTGACTGCACTTTTTCTTAAACATGGAACACAAAGTTTGTAAAACTCCAACAAATTCATTTAATAATGACCACACTAATAATCAGGAATCACGGCAAAACTTCTTTCAGTGAAGAATTCCATTGATTTAGAGATAACTAAAAACACAGATTCCCTGATTCCTAAGGGTTAAGGCACAGGAAACCTGTAGTTTAAGTTTCTGAGGAAGTTATGATGTTGTATTTGGAATATTGGTAAACTAGAAAACTAATCACCATTTTGAATAAACTAACTGAAAATCTGTTGCGTAAAATTCTATCCAGAATAATTTATCTCATATCACTGCAGGTTATGTAGCTTAACCCAACAGTTACTCTAGTTTTGGGCTTTGGATAATCCTAAATATTGAGTTCCAAAGAAAAACACTAAAAAAAGACAATATTCAAAGCAAAAAAATACTGAGTTAGCATAGCCTGGCAATCTAAAATCTTCTAATAGCTATAACTTAGAAGCCTATACCTCTCTGACGACCTATCCTATTGCTTACTCACTATATTGCAACAATAGTATTTTTGTACTCCTAAAGTGTAATAGTTCTCTTCTACCATGGGGTCTCTAGACGCTGTTTCCTTTACTCGTGTATTCCTGAGATATTCTACTGGTTGCTCCTTTCTAAACTATCAGCTAATAAGAATCCTCCTCGGAGTAGCACCAGCATCCATCCACCTTCTCTCCACTATTTCTTTTTCTGGTTTTATTTTCCTCATAATGCCTATGACTATCTGAAATTACTTTATTTATTTATTTATTTATTTATTTATTTATTTACTGTCTGTCCTCCATTAATAGGATTTACGCTCCAGATGAGTAGGAACCTTGTTTTCCTTGCTCACTACTGTATCTAATAAGAGTGTTATCCGGGCCACAATAGATGCTTAATATATCAATCACTGTTGAGTAAATGAATAGAAAAGCATATAAACTCCCAACCTTCCTCTCAATTTATTAACCTGTCATACTCATGAATCTCTATGAAGACAATAAAATACGTTATGAAATTTTAGTTGTAAACAAGCCTGAAGTAGAAAATTTTCAGTACCTTCCTCTACCTTCCTCCTCTGAGCTCCATTCCTCCACCAATACTCATTTACCCCTTACCCTTGTGATCAGGTAATTTTGACTTACGGTAGGTAAACATGACTCCAGAAGCAACTCTTAAAGACAGAGAAGTGAAAACAGGTATATTGTTACAATCCAAGCAAAAACCATAAGATACAGAACTTTTCTCAGTTGTGTATCATTCACAGACGACCACCTCGTATCTCAGAGTGATTCATGATTCAAATCTTTCCAGGAACCAGGTGTACTCTGGATCCTAAGAGATCAGAAGGATAAGCACAGAGGAAATTAGAAAAACAAGAAAAAATAAAGGAAGGAGAAGAAAGGCTTTCCTGACAGAAGGCTACAGTTGTTCCTCGGTATCTGTGTGAAATTGGTTCCAGGACCTCCCTTGAATATCAAAATCCTCGAGGCTGAAGTCCCTGATATAAAATGGCAAAATACTTGCATTAAGCCTATGCATATCCTCCTGTATACTTTAAATCATCTGTAAAGAGTGGTACGCTGTATTATTTAGGGAATATAAGATTTTAAAGTGTGTACATGTTCAGTAAAGATGCAATTTTTTTCAAATATTTTCAATCTGCAGCTGGTTCAATTCACAGATGTGAAGCATACACATGGATACAAAGGCAGCAAGCCAAGAAAGAGTATTAGAGAAAACGATATTCTAGAAGATTCAGATAGACTTTTTTTTTAAGTGGGGAGGGAGCAGTAATGCAATATATGGACCAGCTCATACAGGGCCATATTAGAGATTTTGTTCTTTATCTTAAGAAAAAACATACTTTGAGCAAAGAAACAATGAAAGAGATTTATGTTTAAAGAAAAATCACAGTTTTGCAGATTGAAAAGATAGTGGGGGAAAGGGAGTCAGCAGCAGATGAAGGTGGCATGTTAGAAATCCAGGTGAGAAATATGGACTAGAATAATGAGATAACTAGACAAATAAATGAGAAAACTGAATAGACTGAAGATGTCTTTTGGAGGTAAAACTGTGCTACCCAGTGTGCTTCTAAAACTCTGAGCTCTGTTGCATTTTTCTGTTTTTTCAATTGTTTCTAATCTCTAGAATAAAAGCCTTATTACACATTTTAAATAAATAATTAAGGAGGTAATGCAATTCAACTTAACATGGTAACAGCTGCATTATTACATAAGACATGTGTGGTGGGAAATACACAAAAAGATTCTATACCTTCCCTCAAGAAGTTCACCATCTAAATACGATTGTAGATATAATACCAGTAGCAATATAATAATGTGCAGTATGAATAAAAATACATAAAAACAGAAAAGAGGAGTGAAATTTCAAACATACATTTGATAAAGTGGGACAACGTTATTTTTACAAAGTTTGCACTCCATGATTCAAATACTGGAAAGGGAACTAAACTGGCAATCAAAAGACACTGCTTCAGAAAAACCTTACTTACTCGGATGATGGTTTAAAAGAACTGAAAAATTCAACATTTATTCTTAAAACCATTCATGGTGAAGAAGTATGAAATACTTCATCAACACTGTAAAGGCTCAATTAATAATATGTAAATTACAGCAGTAATAAAAATTTATTTCAATAATTGGTACCACGCCTAAAAATGAAATACCTGTGGCATTCTATTAAAGTCAGAAATAGAACATTACCACAGACTGAAAAAAAATAAAAGGCATAAGTAATGATTCGAGGAGATGGTGAAAAAAGATAAAACTTCATTTAAAAATTATTCTTGTTTGCAGATTATGTGACTGATTACTTAGAAGATACAAGCAGATTTCCCATTAGAAAAATAAGAGAATGCAATATGGCGGTTAAAGTTTAAAAGCTATTTACCAATGATTTAGAAATTGCCACACATACAAAAAGCCAATTCATAATAAAAATAATATAAAAGTGATAGGATAATGATGTACAGAGCTAATCTGAAGCCATCTGTAAAACTTTTCTTTCTTTTTGAGGCTGGAGTGCGGTTGGCATGATCATAGCTCACTGTAGCCTCAAACTCCTGGGCTCAAGTGATTCTCCCATCTCAGCTTCTCAGCTTAGTAGGTGTGACTATAGGCACCTGCCACCATACCTGGCTAAATTTTTTCATTTTTTGTAGAGACACGGTCTCACTATGTTTCCCTGACTAGGCTAGAACTCCTGGCCTCAAGCAAACCTCTCTCCTTGGCCTCCCAAAGTGCTGGGATTATAGGCCTGAGCCTCCACACTCGCCTAATCTACAAAACATTCATAAGGGTATGAAGGGTATGAATGAGTAAGAAGATATTGTATGTTTTCTGGAAGCAAAGCTTAGTATTTCAAGGATGACAATTCTAACATTTCTGCTCATTTATTAGAAATTGAGTTTAAAATACTGATGAACTATTCTGGGAAAAAATAACTTGAAAAACATGAGCTTTAAGTATACATTAAAGCCAAGAACATTTGCGTGGTCCTTTTAACATGAATCAGGTCATGTGAGTCTTGCTCAAAAACCTCTATGAGCCACATATTTCACGCATGGAAAGAGTCCAAACTCTAAAGACCCTACAAAAATTGGCTCTTGTAATCTTTGTGACTTCATCTCCAGCCATTCTCCCTCCCATTCCCTGTTCCAGCCATACTGTTCTTTCTCCTTCTCAAACATGCCAAGCCCATGCCTGCTTCAGGACATTTACTCTTATTGTGCTCACCACCTAAACCCCTTCCCAGATATTCTGTATGCCAGATTCCCTCACAAGAGACTCTCTGCTTTATTCAAATGTCACTTTCTCAATGGGGTGCTCCTACTGCCACCATCTCCACTCCATCTGCCATCCATACCGTGTAGCCTGTGCTACCACAGCACTAAAATTTAATTACTATAATTTCACTGTTATCTTCTGTGATCTCTCTCACACCTACTTAAAAACTCAAAGATCTTTGTTTTGTTCTTGAATACATCCTTAAACTAGAAGAGTGCTTGGCACAAAATACGCACTGAAAATATCTGCTGAATAAATAAACATTTTAATTTGGAGGTGGTGCTTTTTCTAGTAGTTATCCAAGTGTAATGTAAAAATATATTACTTGAATGGAAGGAGAGGGAGAAGGAGGGGGCAGGCAGGCACCAGGAGCAGCTGGGAGCAAAAAAAAAATTTTTTTTTTAAATAGATCTAGTATTCAAAATGGTGTGGTACAGGTGAAACAGAGGAAGGCTTCCCAATGTGTGGCTCATAAAACACATGCATCTTAATAACCAAATGTGTTTATTATAAAACTAATTCCTAGATCCCACCAAAACTTTTGAATCAAAATTTCTGGAGGCAAGGCCCACAAACAGGCTTTTTAAAAAAAAAATCCCAGATTAAGTAACCCCTTATGCACAATACAGTTTAAAAACCACAGGAGTGGAGCTCAGAAAGCATCCAAATGCATACAAACTTTTAGTAGGTAATAACAAGGAACATCAAATCTGTAGAAAACAGAAGGTTTACTCAAGGAATAAGTGAAGTAAAAGTCTATTCATCTGAAAAAAAAATTAAAACTTGAATCTCTACATTACACTAAAATTAAGACTATGTAATTATTAAAAGAAATATTTTTATAGTTGTGTGGTGAGTAATACCATTTAAAACTTCCACTGAAGTCAGAAATTATAAGACAAGAGTGCTATATTCAACTGCATAAAAATGTAAAATCTCTGTATTGTTAAAAACACCAAGATATTAGAAGACAAATGACAAACTAGGAAAAAACATGTTATCATATATGGCAAGGATTAGTATCATAATATAAAAGAAAATCTTATAGAGCAATTTGGCAAATTAAAAATATATATACCTTTAGACCCTGAAATGTAACATCTAAATATTTATTCTAAGGAAACAGAGACATGCACTCAAGAGCGTATGAACAAAACTGTATATCATAACATTGTTTATCATAGTAAAATAAAAACCCTTGAAACTGCCTAATGACCCACCACTGAGAAATTGACTAAAAGTAAATTTTCAGCCACTATTATGATGTGAATTTTCACAGGATGACACAGTAAATAAAAAGACTTCCAAATAGTATAAAACAGTGTAACTTCAGTTTTGTAGACATAAAAACATTTTAAAATGTATCAAATATGCCTTAAAAGACAATCTGGAAAAACTTACAACATAATGTCATAATGGCTATCCCTTGGCAGTAGAAGTAGAGATAATCTTTATTTTCTTCTTTTATAATCACATGGACAAAGAAAACTATCTACAATAAAGTGATCTGAGCTCTAATAATAAACATTTAATAGTAAATATCTAATTTTTACCACTAGTTTTTACTATCAGTAAGGCAGCTAGACCATAGTAAGGCAGCTCTATCTACCTAATCTATTTTGAATATTTGGTTAAAGACACTATCTCTAATTCTGACAATAACCCTGGAGAGGGGTATTATCTCCAAATTACAGATGGGGAAATAAAGCTTCAAGACGGTAAGTGATTTGCACAAGATCACATCACTGAATAAGGATTTAAATCCCTGCTGTTGTAGTCCTGCTGTGACTGGAAAGGAAAACAGTCGCTCATATCATACTCTCAGCTTCGCTTATATAAAAGTAAGAATATTTGGAGTAAATAATCTCCATCAATTATATATTTCATTTTCTACAATTTTATATGTCTACATGTAAGCTCATAGCACCTACTGAAAAAAGTAGATTCCATCATTATGCCCCGACACCTACAAGGAAACAAATCACAAAATCTATAATCTATTTCACAAATAAACATGCTGACCTTATCTACATATCCTTTCACATTATTCCCTATACCTCTCAAGATATGGTCTGGCTCTGTGTCCCCACCCAAATCTCATCTTGAATAGTAATCCCCATACATCAAGGGAAGAACCAGGTGGGAGGTGACTGGATGATGGGGGTGGTTTCCCCTATGCTGTTCTTGTGATAGTGAGTGACTTCTCATTAGATCCGATGGTTACACATGTGTTTGACAGTTCCCTCTTAACATGCTCTCATCTCCCTCCTGTCGCCTTGCAAAGAAGGTGCCTGCTTCCCCTTCGCCTTCTGTCATGACTGTAAGTTTACTGTGGCCTCCTAGCAATGCTTCCTGTTAAGCCTCTGGAACTGAGTCAGCTAAATCCCTTTCCTTTATAATTACCCAGTCTCAAGTAGTATTCTTTATAGCAGTGTGAGAACAGACTAATATACCTCATTACACCCCAAAATGTTCAGCAATCCAGTATCTAATGGAAATACACTAGAACTTACAAGAAGCTTTTTAACTATAAGCAATACTAGATTCAAATCAGTGTCACAGTCCCCAAAGCAGCAAGAAAATAGTGGTTTAAAACAATGCATAACAGTGAGGGACTTACAAACCTACAAACCAGGGTCCTTAAACAAAAAATAGAAAATGAAGAAATAAAAACAGCTATCATCAGACAAATTTTAAATTACAAACTTTTCATCTGCAAAGTTAAACTGAATAAAAACAGTAAAGATGTACAGGAGATATTTCCCATCGCTATTAGGAAACGGGAATAGATAAGAATTTTCAAGTGTTTCCAAGATCCCCAAACTCAAACCACCCTACCACTGCTTATCCATCGACATCAGTGGCTTTTACATCAGACATAGCTGGAGTAAATCAAACCTACCATTCATGGCTTCTTGAGTAGAATAAGGAATGGAACAAGAATTTTTTTTTTTTTTTGAGACAGGGTCTCGCTCTGTTGCCCAGGCTGGAGTGCAGTGGCACAATCTCTGCTCAATGCAACCTCTACTTACCTCCCCGGCTCAAGCAATTCTCATGCCTCAGTCTCCCAAGTGGCAGGAATTACAGGTGCCCGCCACCACGCCAGGCTTTTTTTTTTTTTTTTTTTTTATTTTTAATAGAGATGGGGTTTCAGCATGTTGGTCAGGCTGGTCTCAAACTCCTGACCTCAAGTGATCCACCAGCCTCAGCCTCCCAAAGTGCTGGGATTACAGGCATGAGCCACCGAGCCCGGCCAGAATAATAAATGTTAATTTAATGAATGTAAACCAACATTCATTCCCAAAAGATGTATTTATGGAACATGCATGGAGTATTATGGACCATGTATGAACTCAGTGATGCTGGTGTCCATTGGACTATGACAACTTCAGAAAGCATCAAATTAATCCCTTAAGTAAAGCTTTTTCACTCCATAGATAACCACAAAAACATACTTTCTTTAGCAATAAAATCAGCTTTATTGTCCTGTAAGAGCTCATACCGAACTAGGTATCGACTTTACATCTAGAAGTTTCAGGAACTTCTGTAAGTGAACATGAACTGAGTAAATTCCAAAAGATTAATTGAGGTCAAAAGTTTCTTCTTCATCCATAAATCCCAAACTGTAGAGCATGTCTCTAAAGCTATGCATTTTATGTATTTTTATACAAAAATGTGCATTTCTCACAGGGTGGAAATGTAAGAAACAGAGCAGTGTATGACATGTATAAAAATCAAAAGGCCAGGCACGGTAGCTTATGCCTAGAATCCTAACACCTTGGGAGGCTGAGGAGAATCACCTGCAGCCAGGAGTTCGAGACCAGCCTGAGCAGCATAGCAAGACCCTGTCTCTACCAAAAAAAAAAAAAAATAGGTGGGCATGGTGGCACACACCTATGGTCCTAGCTACTGGAAAGTCTGAGTGGGGAGAATCGCTTGAACCCAGGAGTTTGAGGCTGCAGTGAGCTATGATCACACTACTGCACTCCAAGCTGGGTTAAGAGAGACCCCCGTCTCAAAAAATCAAAAAAACAGAACTTAGGCAGTTGTAAGGAACCTAAAAGATCTAGACTAATCTGACACACTACACAATACTCCTTTTACAAAGATGCACAGATGGTCAATCCTTTCACTCTCCATTTGAAAACAACTATAGGAAGCTCCCAATTTCACAAGACAGTCCATTCCATTATCAAAAAAATCATATCATTAGGAAGTTCTCTTTTGCATAGAAACAAAACTTACTCCCCCACCTTTTTTTACTTTCCTCCACTGATTCTAGTTTTACTTTCAGAGACAAAAGAGTCTAAGTTTACTCTCATTATTATATGAGGTTTTCAATTATTTGAAGATAACTAATATTTCAATGATCAAGTCTTCTCCAAGTTCAACCTGACCAGTTCCTACAACTTGTCCTCATTTAATGTAGTTTCTAAATATATCATCATACTGGTGGGTTATCAATTTATCACAATGGTTATATATGTACTGGAAAAAGAATAAATAATAACCTTTGAGATACGGATGTTTAGGTGATGAGCTAGGCTCACTCACTAGCAAAGCGATTCACTGTTTTCTCTTTTAAGGTATCATCTATTTTACAATTACATTTTCTGAATGAAGGCCTATAGAGTTCACAATATAAGTAGTTATTTTTAAGTTATAAGAGATGTTAAATTTCTACTCATTCATTCTAAATTGTGGTTTGGCAAACAATTGCTTTTGATTATCAAAGGAAACGTAGTTTGCTGATCCACATATCCGCTTACTGTCTTTATTAGTACAATGTCTAACCAAATGTCCTAAGTAGCCCCAAGCTAAAAATAACATTTTTTAAATCTCTTATCTTTAGATAAGATAGATTTAATGGTCTAACTCACTTATAACTATCTCCACGAAAAACAATGGATTTTTAAAACTCTAACACAAAGAGGACATCCATGTTAATTTTGGATAAGTATATAGATAAGGTTATCTTTTTTGTACCTTTCTGTATTTTTTAAATGTGTAAGAGTAAACAAGCAACTCATCTATAAGCTAAATAATCAATCTATTGCCAATACCCTTCCGGCTATCATGAGAATCTGAATAGTGCTTTTGGAGATCTTCATTAACTTGTTGGAGTGATTAATGAAGAGATTCTGACAAAAAAACATTATTATACTATTGTGTTCCTTAGGAGGCAAATGAGGTATTTCTCTTCAAACTTATATGATCTACACTTTAAGAATCAGTGTTGATTACTGGTATCAATGATCCCTAAAAATAAACAAAAAGATGACTTCCCAAACAAATCATTTCCCTTTAAAGACACTGGGGTTACCAGCGGCAAATTATAGAAAAAACTGACCAAGGCAACATTCAGTGGAAGCAACACTGAACTTACAGTTATGAAGACCAAGTTTCTACTGAGACTGACACATACAACTGTAATAGTTCGAGCAAGCTATTTTATCATTCCAAGACGTAGCACCCTCATCTATAAAAGGAAGAAAAGATGCCAATCAAAACCCCCTCCCAATCCAAACTTCTTTGATTCCATGAAACACTGAAGACTCCTACAATTATCCGAGATAGTCCCCTACAAATGTTTGTCATGTATTACCTCGTTCTTATTCTATATTAGGAACTTTAATGTCTCCTTGCAATGAATTACTACTACTACTACCACTAATATTAACAGGCACTCAACACTTCAGTATCTGCTATGTGCAGATATGGTTCAATGCTTTACAAGGATTATATTTAATCCTGATGATTATCCTCATTTTACAGATGAGGAAACTATGGCTTACAGAAGTCCACAACCACATAACCGGTAAGTAACAGAGCTGAACTTTGATCTGGGCAGAAACAACTCAAAAGTACCATGGAAGTTTACTTCAGAGGTGGTGATTAGAATAGGAGAGCTCTGTTTGGCACAAAACAACATACACACATCCTCTTTTGATTGAGATGCTAATTTGCAACCTGATAAGACTAAGAAAACAAGAAATAATATTCTGCCATCCACTCTTAAGACTAAATTTTAGTAAACAATCTAAATTGCAGAGCTATAGCTTACATAAATCATGGCCTTGGACTCATACTGGTAATTGCTCTACAGAGAAAATTTAACCGTATTTACAGTACAACAGTAAGAAAATGTGGTAGAATTCTTCCTGGTCACTGACTAACATTCAAATATGGTAAGATCATATCGTGGGTATACCACGGTTGTAGTATTTGTGGGTACCACACCCATAGATTCAACCAACCTTGGATGCAACCAACCTTGGATCAAAAATGTAGTTAGGAGGCCAAGTGTGGAGGCTCACGCCTGTAATCCCAACACTTTGGAAGCCCGAGACAGGCAGGTCATGAGGTCAGGAGTTTGAGATCAGCCTGACCAACATGGTGAAACCCCGTTTCTACTAAAAATACAAAAATTAGCCGAGCGTGGTGGTGTGCACCTGTAATTCCAGCTACTCAGGAGGCTGAGGCAGGAGAATCGCTTGAACCCACGAGGCGGAGGTTGCAGTGATCCAAGTTGTCGTCACTGCACTCCAGCCTAAGCAACAGAATGAGACTCCATCTCAAAAAAAAAAAAAAAATGTAGTTAGGCTACAATGGTTGTGTTTGTCATGTACAGGCTTTTTTTTCCTTGTCATTCTTCCTTTAGAAATGCACTATAACTATTTACACAGCATTTGCATTGATTAGGTAACATAAAAACCCAGAGATGATTTAAAGTATACAGGAGGATATCTGTAGATTATACGCAAATACTGCATCATTTTATATAAGGGACTTGAGCATCCACAGATTCTGGTATTTGGTCAGGGGTCCTAAAACCAATTCCCCGCAAATAGCAGTATTAATCTGTAACGTACACAGAAAGTTTACAAAAAGGAGGGATAATTTCTTTCTTTTTTGGAGGGGGAGACAGGGTCTCTCTGTGTCATCCAGGCTGGAGTGCAGTGGCACAACCATGGCTCACTGCAACCTCCGGCTCCTGGGATCAAGTGATCCTCCCACCTATGCTTCCAGAGTAGCTGAGACTACAGGCTCGCACCACCACACCAGGCTAATTTTTTAAATCTTCAGTACAGAGAGGGTTTCATCTTATTTCCCAGGCTTGTCTCAAACTCCTGGGCTCAAGCGATCTGTCCACTTGGACCTCCCAAAGTGCTGGGATTACAGGTATAGGCCACCACTCCCAGCCAGGAGTAATAATTTCTAAGAGCTCTCTAGTAACAAACACGAATTTTTGTCCTGAGAGTTTTCTATTTTCATTACTGCTAGTGAATAAACACACACAAATAGTTCTACCTTCTCCTATTTCTTATCTGTTTTCATTTGTAAAATCTGATATTAAATATCTAAGATATACTTAATTCTATATTACTTGCCACTGCCATTAATACATCCTTACATTAACTTAAATTAACAAGCAAAAAACAAACATCCCCATTAAAAAGTAGGCAAAGGGCATGAACAGACAAAAAAAAAAAAAAAAGACATACACAGCCAACAAGCACAAACACATGAAAAAATGCTCAACATCACTAATCATTAGAAGAATCCAAATCAAAACCAAAAGATACCATTTCACACTGGTCAGAATAGCTATTCTTAAAAAGTCAAAAAATAATAGATGCTGGCAAGGATGTGAAGAAAAGGGAATGCTTATACATTGCTGGTGGGAATGCAAATTAGTTTAGCCTCTGTGGAAAGCAGTTTGGCGATTTCTGAAAGAAGTCAGATTTATTATTCAAACCAGCAACTCCATTACTGGGTATATACCCAAAGGATTATAAAGCATCCTCCCATAAAGACATATGCACATGTACGTTCATCACAGCATTACTCACAATAGAAAAGACATGGAATCAGACTAAATGCCCATCAAGGGTAGACTGGATAAATAAAACATGGTACATATACATCATGGAATACTACGCAGCCATAAAAAGGAATGAGATCACGTCCTCTGCAGAAATATGGATGGAGCTGGAAGCCATGGGTATCCTAAGTTAACAAATGAATGAATAGAAAACCAAATATCTCATGTTCTCACTTATAAGTGGGAGCTAAACATTCAGTACACAAGGACACAAAGAAGGGAACAGACACCAGGGCCTACTTGAGGGTGGGAGGAGGGAGCGAATCAAATAAACCACCTACTGAGTATTATGCTTATTACCTCAGTGATGAAATAATCTGTCATCAAACCCCATGACATAAAATTTACCTATATAACCTGCACATGTAACCTTTAATCTAAAAGTTTTAAAAAGTCCTTATACTGACACCAGAAATTTTAATAAATTTACTTCTCTTAATGTAGAAGCACAAAGATGACCTTTATGAATATTACTATCATTTTTTATAAAGATAGACCCCAAACTATCATGGTGACCCAGAAAAGAAATGCACACCAAGCATTAGCCTGCTATTACAAACTAGCACACAAATATATCCATCTCTTTTTACTTGTGAATGCTGATCACTAACCTAACACAACTTTATAGACCAGAAGAATGTTCCATAAGTTAGCAAGATGATACTGCGATAAGACTTCTTAAGGATAAACTACAGTGTTTCATAAATCAGGCATAAACTGAGAAAGGACAGGACCAAAATGTGTAAATCAAAATATGTTTAAACAGAATAGACGTACTCACCAAATCCTTAACATTAGAATTAAAATGATAGTTGAAAGCCTGAACAAAATACATCTATAATAGGAACAGTATTTCACATTGTAGGTAGTATAAAAATTAGATTTAAATCCACCTTATAATATTTATTACACCTTGGGTGAGTCAATTTAAGTCTGTTTGGTCACCTGAAACATGGGAAAAATAAGACCAACTCATGAAGCTATTGTGAGAATTAAATGCAACAACATAAAGTGTTTAACTGTGGGTAGCAAATATATATCATTTAATGAGTGTATAATATTACAATTATGAAGCGGCATCATGTAATGGGTGTATAGTGTTACTATAATTATGAAATAATAGTGCACTAAAAAAGAGGCACATGTAAAGAAATACTATATATATAACATTTCTGTATATTTATACAATATATAAATCCTAAGCCATTTGAATTAATGGATAATGACATAATTTACAATTGTCGTACACCTATCTCTACCCCTTAATTATATATGCAGGGAAAAGAGCCACAGTAAAAAAACAAAAACATTCTCAGCACAATGTCTCCTAGTACATATGCAAATACATACCAGCAATGTTTGGCACACTGTCTTACTCATGGCAAGCATATGATAAATATATGTGGCACTGCAATGACTATTTTTTGTTTTGAAATAACTATATCTATTATTAACAAATACGTTTCTTGAATCTATTTTAATTAGATTGTGTCCTGTCCTTGTCCGGCAAGAAAAATGACAAAATTAATGGAAAAGCAAACGTTAAGAAAGGAATACTACAGTACACAGGAGAGTAAGAGGAAAGAACCCAGACTCTACACTAAGAAGGTCCAAGTTTACATCTCAAGTGGATCGCTCTACCTAGGTATTGTGAACAAGGCTTTTAACTTCAGCTTAGTTTTCTCCAACTGTAAAGAGGGTTAATAATACCACCAGCGGTGGCGTGCACTGGCTCACGCCTGTAATCCCAGCACTTTGGGAGGCTGGGGCGGGTAGATCACAAGGTCAGGAGTTCAAGACGAGCCTGACCAACATGGTGAAACCCCATCACTACTAAAAATACAAAAATTATCTGGGCATGGTGGTTTGCACCTGTAGTCCCAGCTACTTGGGAGGCTGAGGCGGAAGAACTGATTGAACCTGGAAGGTGGAGATTGCAGCAAGCCAAGATCGCACCATTGCACTCCAGCCTGAGAGACAGAGCGAGATTCTGTCTCAAAAAAAAACTAATAATAATACTACCAGCCTCATTCCAAAGCCAATTAGCACATCTAGCGCCCACAGAGTAGTTTCTAAATACAGTAAAAGGCACTAGAGCTCCTTCAAGTAATGGGATGGTTCCAAAGCTGGCCAAGAAAAGCATGAGATGAACCTGGAACATCTTGTGATACCAGAAAGGACGTGCTGAAAAAATGAAGGGATATGTCAAAAAGACACAGAAACAGACTTGATAGGGTTCCCAGTGGCCAAATCTGGGACAACAGAGCATAAAAATGATGGCAGTGATGGATTATAATTGTATTAATATTTAAATAAATGTGAGAAAAGAAGGCTCTTCTATAAAATTCCAGTTAATAAAAGCGGAAGGAATGGTGGAAGTAGAAAAAAAAATCATTTGGCAAACATCACAGTAATTGTTGTAGGCAAGAATCATCAGCAGATGCTAAAAATAGTAACAAGTGAATGACAGAAAATAGGGTATCTGCAGTCTCAAACTCTCTCTTCAAAAGATACTTATTACAAAGAGAACAGTTGCAAAACCTGGCAAAACAAACATCCTCTTAACCAAATGATCAAAATTTACCAGTAATGGGATATATTAACACCATCTACCTGCTGAATTGATGCACAAGGATACCATTCACTCTACAGTATTGTTACCAAAAACATGTAAGTTGAATTCAGGAACATTCTACAAAATACCTGGTCAGTACTCTTCAAAAGTGTCAAGGTTATAAAAGACAGAAAGGCTGAACAGCTGTTTCACCTTAAAGGAGACTAAAGAGACATGACAACTTAATGCAACATAATTTATCATATCCTGAACTGAAAAAAGGACATTAGTTGAACAACTGGTGAAATTTAAATGATATCAATAGATACGAATATTGCCAGTTGATAATAATATTGTATAGATTCTAGTTTCCTGATTTAGCTATGTGAGACATTTTAGGAAGCTGCCTGAAGGATATGTGCATTCTTTGTATATTTTTTCTTACTCTTGTAGGTCTAAAATTATTTCAAAGTGAGAATGAATATATATGTAGTTTCATAAATCTCACAACTGCTTTGAGAATCTCATGAAATAACGCACTTAAAGGTGCTCTGTAAATTCTAAAGTAATATACAAATGCTAGCAGCTTTCATTATCATTTCCGACTCTGGTGCTGCAAGATGCCTGACACTTCCTGTTGGCAGTTTCCCCCAATACACCTTCCAGTCTGTGGGAAGAACCAGAATTGTTAACTGGTCCTACATGTAGAATTTTTATTCTAAACCAAGGGTATCGAAGGGTGCTTAAATTTCTACTCTAAACGGAAAAACTTTTTCTAAAAATGCAATCTGACCATTTAACAATGAATCTGTCTCCCTGTCACTGTGATCTTAAAGTAGACTCTAAGCATAAGAATTTTCTGAATAAACACAGCAACAGGAGGAGGACTCGCTCATAATTACCAATAATGGCCACATATCTTTGAATAACTCTTTAATATGTGATAGTGAAAAAGTTCTCAAGATTATCTAGGTTGTCAAAACAGAAGTAGTGACAGGATTATTTAAGCATGCTTGTCTGTCATTACTTATCTTAGCAAGTTTTTAATATAAATAACTGAAGGGAAAGGGAGAAATAAACACAGTTCAGTAGGTTCATGTCAAGTTATTTAAGGAGTCGGGAACTACAACCGTGTTCTTCACATAAAATCCTCCCTTCATCTTCCAATCAGATATCTGGGCTGTTTGGGCCATTTATAGATTTAGAATGACACATCTCATACATCTTAGGCCAGACCCAACTGGGCTAATTATCATTTAGCTACAAATTATCCATTTTCAAGCTCTTGCTAGTGAAGGGAATAATTTTTTAAAAAACACTGAAGTCCTACACATCCTATAGGAAAAAAACTATTATTCATATATATATATATTTATAATACATAAAAATAAAAATTAAGGCTAAGGTTAAAAACTAAGTTCATGATATTCATTTGATCCTGAGTTCTATGTTGTTAACAGACAATAAATCTTTAACCCTTCTTACACAATCTAGCATGCCATACAAACTTCAAAGTGAATCAAAAACAGTTAAGACTGTAGCTACTTAGATCACAAGACTACTACTGAACTATAAAGTATAACACATAAAGATGCTTCTTCAAAATGAGGTAATTTACATATGGTGAAAGGTAGGGGTCCAATTTCATTCTTCTGCATATGGCTAGTCAGCTATCCCAGCCATATACAAAAATTAACTCCAGATGGATTAAAGATTTAAATGTAACACCACAAACTATAAGAATCGTAGAAGAGGCCGGGCGCGGTGGCTCAAGCCTGTAATCCCAGCACTTTGGGAGGCCGAGACGGGCGGATCACGAGGTCAGGAGATCAAGACCATCCTGGCTAA
>NW_012103698.1:5792432-5841828 GCF_000951045.1 Mandrillus leucophaeus
AAAAAAAAAAGAATCGTAGAAGAAAACCTAGAAATCACCATTCAGGGGCCTTGGAAAAGAATTTAGGACTAAGTCCTCCAAAGCAACTGTAACAAAAATATTGACAAGTAGGACCTAATTAAACTGACAGCTTCTGCACAGCAAAAGAAACTATCAACAGAGTAAACCCACAGAATGGGAGAAAATATTCACAAACTATGCATCCAAGAAAGATGTAATATCCAGAATCTATGAGAAACTTAAATAACTGAACAAGCAAAAACAAAAAACCTCATTTTAAAAAGGGCAAAAGACATAAACAGACACTGCTCAAAAGAAGACATACAAGCAGCCAACAAACCTAAAGAAAAATGCTCCATATCACTAATCATCAGAGAAATGCAAAACAAAATCACAATGAGATATGCCATCTCACACCAGTCAGAATGGCTATTATTAAAAAGTTAAAAAATAACAGATGCTGGCAAGGTTGCAAAGAAAAAGGAACACTTACACAATGCTGGGAAAGTAAATTAGTTCAGCTGCTGTGGAAAACAGTTTGGAGATTTCTCAAATAACTTAAAACCAAACTACTACTCGAGGTCGCGCACGGTGGCTCACGCCTGTAATCCCAGCACTTTGGGAGGCCGAGGCAGGCAGATCACCTGAGGTCAGGAGTTCGAGACCAGCCTAGACAACATGGTGAAATCCCTGTCTCTAACAAAAATACAAAAATTAGCCAGGCGTGGTGGAGGGTGCCTGTAATCCCTACTACTCGGGAGGCTGAGGCAGTAAAATGGCTTGAACCTGAGAAGCAGAAGTTGTAGTGAGCCAAGATTGCGCTACTGCACTCCAGCCTTGGCAACGGAGCATGACTTCAGCTCATAACAAAAAAAAAAAAAAGAACTACCATTCGACCCTGCAATCCCATTATTGGGTATATATCCAAAAGAAAATAAACCGTTCTACCAAAAAGACACATGCATTCATATGATCACTGAAGCAAAGACATGGAATCAACCCAGATGCCCATTAACAGAGGGCTAGATAAAGAAATGTGGTACATATATACCGTGGAATACTATGCAGCCACAAAGAAGAACAAAATCATGTCCTTTGCAGCGACACGTATGCAGCTGGAGGCCATTATCCTAACTGAATTAAGGCAGGAACAGAAAACCAAATACCACTGTTCTTACAAGGGAGAGCTAAACATTGGGCACTCCTGGACATAAAGATGGGAACAATAGACACTGGGGACTACTATACGGCAGGAGGGAGGAAGGGAAGTAAGGGCTGAAAAACCATTGGGTACTATGCTTATTACCTGGGCGACAGGTTCAGTCATACTCCAAACCTCTGCATCATGATATATGCCTTTGTAGCAAACCTGCACATGTACTCCCCAAATCTAAAATACAAATGTAATTTTTTAATGAAATCATTTTTATTTTCAGCAGTTTCTCCTCACTCTACTGGGAAAAATGTATTTCCCCTAGCGGGGAATCAGTACCTCTAAGTCCTTTTTTACCAAAGAACCAATCAATCATTTACTTCTAATATTAGATTGAGAACTGCATGATGGAAAGATCTAGATTTTATTCATCTCCAAAGTCTATTGTCCAAACACCTGGAACACATAAGCTTCAAAAACGTTAGTTCCTATCCTTTCTCTAACATATAATAAATGCTCAATAAATGTATGTTGTATCTATTTCATTCAATATCAACATTAATGACTGCCAAACCTAAGAGCAATGTAAAATCCAGGAGATGGACTAAATATGACTAATAAGAAATGCTGCAACATCCTGATCTCCATCTGTTTGGCTGTTTCTATTAGCCCAGCATTCCAATGCACATGGATGATTGATCCTTCAGGGTCTGCCGCACTGAAACATTTAATTACCACTAAAATATGTAGCATACACATGACTTTGAATTAAAAGACATTTCCTTACTGAAACAGGTCTAAACACTATTTTCATAGAATCTAAACACTTTAACATCTGACATTTAGATAATATCCCACTTTGGCATGATATATGGATAATTAGGTATTTATTACTGGGTCTAATACTTTGCCACTCAATAATTATTAAGTAAATTCTCATATCACCAGAAGAAACATTTTTATATAATATTTATCTTTTAAAACCCAGTGTCTACAAGGTAAAATAAAGCAAAACAAACAAACGACAATCTATGGTTCATCTAGCAGATCATAAAGATTGGCTTTATAAAGAACGACCTCAAAGGTATCAACAAGAAATGTTTAAAGAAAACATTTCACTCAATTTGAGAGACTATGTACAAAAGCTTATATATGAAGATTAGTATACTAATTAGTATATATACATACATACATTTTTAAATTTAAAATTCAACCAGTATTAAGAAAGGAGTAACTTCTAAATTTAATTTAATGCTGATTTGGTTTGGCTCTGTGTCCCACTGAAATCTCAGGTTGAATATGTAATTCCCATGTGTTGAAAGAGGCGCCTGGTGGGAGGTGACTGAATCATAGGGGCAGACTACCCCCTTGCTGTTCTTGTGATAGGGTTCTCATGAGATCTAGTTTTTTGAAAGTGGGTAGCACTTCCCACTTGGCTCACTCTCTCTCCTGCTCTGCCTTGGTAATGTTTGCTTCCCCTTTCTCTGCCACCATGATTGTAAGTTTCCTGAGGCCTCCCAGCCAAGCTTCCTGTGTAGCCTACAGAACTGAGTTAATTAAACCTCTCTTCTTAATAATTACCCATCTCAGATGGTTCTTTATAGCAGCGAGAACAGACTAATATAAATGCCATGTCTGTGAAACATCTAAAATTATCTTACATACCAGTGGCAAATTCCACATTTTGGAAAAAGCTATGCTACCTAAAGTTACCTCTCTATGAAAAGAAAATTAGAAACTTTCTTCAACAGAGTGAATGGAGAACATGTCATAGTTTTCAAAAAACATGTTGGGCTTGAAGGAACAGAAATGCTCCAGATTTGGGCCGGGCATGGTGGCTCACACCTGTAATCCCAGCACTTTGGGAGGCTGAAGCAGGCGGATCACCTGAGGTCGGGAGTTCGTGACAGCGTGGCCAACACGGTAAAACCCTGTCTCTGTTAAAAATACAAAATTAGCCGGGCATGGTGGCGCACGTCTTTAATCCCAGCTACTCCGGAGCCTGAGACAGAAGAATCACTTGAATCTGGCACACAGGGGTTGCAGTAAGCCGAGATCGCGCTACTGCACTCCAGACTGGGAGACAGAGCAAGACTCCGTCTCAAAAAAAAAAAAAGGAAAAGAAAGAAATGCTCCAGATTTGTGCCATCCAATACAGTAGTCATCGCTAGCCACTCGTGGCTACATAAATTAAATAAAATTTAAAATTTAGCTCCTCAGTCACTCAAACCCACTTCAAGTACAGCCAAATAACTATATAGTAGCTACCATACTGGATACCACAAACAGAATGTTTCCATCATCACAGAATGTTCTATTGTACTCATTGCTTTAGATTCTCAAATGATTCTAATAAAGTCCAACTGGCAGCAAATGGAAGTAAAAATTTTAGCAGATAACAAAGGTAGTATCTTTCAGTAAAGTAACAAACATTTGGAAAACACTGTGAGAGACAGTGAATTAAATGCTAGTAGGCATGGTGGCTCACACCTGTGATCTCAGCACTTTGGGAGGCTGAAGTGGGAGGACCACTTGAGCTCAGGAGTTCAGACCAGCCTGGCCGGCCAACAAATCAAGACCCTGTCTCTACAAAACATTTAAAAATTAGCTGGGCATGGCGGCAGGCACCTGTAGTCCAAGCTACTCAGGAGGCTGAGACAGATGAATCACTTGAGCCCAACAGTTCAAGGTTAGTGTGCTGTGATTGTGCCACTGCACTCCAGCCTGTGTAACAAAGTGAGAGACCCTGTCTCTTAAAAATACTGGCCTGGCGCAGTGGCTCACACCTGGAATCCCAGCACTTTGGGAGGCCCAGGTGGGCGGATCACAAGGTCAGGAGATCCAGACCATCCTGGCTAACACACGGTGAAACCCCGTCTCTACTAAAAATACAAGAAAAATTAGCCGGGCATGGTGGCGGGCGCCTTCGTCCCAGCTACTCGGGAGGCTGAGGCAGGGGAACGGCGTGAACCTGGGAGGCGGGAGCTTGCAGTAGCCGAGATCGCGCCACTGCACTCCAGCCTGGGCTACAGAGCCAGACTCCGTCTCAGAGAAAAAAAAAAAAAAAAAAAAAAAGTTAGTACTATAAATATGATTTCTGTTTCTACAACTCCTTTATAATCTGATGATTTCAAAGACTGAAAATGTACTAAGGTACACAGGAATCCCTCTCCAACTAAGATGATACGGTTACTATTAAGGAACCAACAGTAAACACTTAAAAACTTAGAAAACAAGGTTAAGAGACTGAAGCCATAAACTTTTAACACAGCCTGTGAAAAATCTTTTAATTACCTTACTTTCATTAACATAAAGCAATAAGGAAAGTATGCTCAAATAACAGACAGAGTATTAACAGTATCTTTTTAAATGATAGGTCCTGTATGATGATTTATCGTTTACTATACTCTGGTTACTTTTAAATGTTTAGTCTATTCCCCCGCCCCCTACATGGTCTCAACATCCTTGTGAATTTGTTTGGGGATGATTGGTAGTCACTAGGGCAAGTGTATCATGCACACACATAACTTTTCACAAAACAACAGGATTTACTGTAACAACACACAGGCTGACTTTGGTACTCTATTCCATTCTACATGAAAAGATAATGCTGATGGAGACCCACTGTCATTGAAAAAGTCCCTGCTCTAAACTACTGTGATTCGGGATGTTGTTCTCCTCTAAGGATGTATCTCCTTGTTGGTAGTGAAGATTCACATTTATGTTTAGCTTATTTCATGAAAATAAGAGATAACACTAAAAGGCATAGGACACTCACAAGAGTGGGTTTCAAGGCTGAGCTGTGAGAGATTGCAGAAGAATTCAGAATTGAATTGCTGTGGCTAGAGAAGAGATAGCAAATGTTATTACATCATTGCTTTTTCAGATGTCTTCACTGAAGTGCTCCAAATGATATGGCAATGTATTGCAAATTAATCTTTTATAAGTATATAATTATTTCTAAATCTAGTAAACTAACTCAGATTTATGTGAACACTGAATTCTAATCACTGGGACAGTTGTTTTCCCAATATGAAATGTTTTTAATTATGTGTATTAGGAAAAGATGGAAAGCTTTTTAAACACTACATCTTTTCATAAGTATATCCTATGGGCATACGTGTATGTATGAACACCGCTAATGTCAAAATGCAGAATGTACTTGTTACTGTGACGCAGTCAAAAAGCCTAAAAGCCATTGTTTTAGAGCATAGGCTCTGGAATCATAAGACTTCACCAAGAATGTAAACTTTGCCAAGGCATTTAACTTTCCCGCACCTCAGTTTCCTCAGCTTTATAACTTGTAGTAGTAACAATATAACAAACACTTAAATGGTTTTTATGCAGACTAAATGCATCAAATGATTTTAGGCCAATGCTGTTAGATACGAGCTCATTTAATTATGTACTGAGAGCTACATAAAAGCACAAGGTACCAAAGAACAAAAATGGAATCTAAGAAATTTGAGAACAAATATCATTACAAATAATCTACAATAGAAAAAAATGTGAATTTTCAGAAGTGGTAATTGATACTAAGACTTTTATAAAACCACTTGTACTCTTTGACACAGTTATCCCACTCCTGTAAATTTATCTTAAGAAATTAAACAGAAGAAAATATTTACATGCAAAATGATGCTTATTAAAAATGTTATTTGTAATAGCAAAGAGCTAGAAACCTAAAGTGTTCTTTAAAGAGATAACAAGTAGGTAAACTTTTGGTAAAACTGTGAAATATTACAGGTACTAAAATGATTATTTAAAGACTATACATATGCCTAAATCTTTATATTAAGTATATCAGGTGATAATCAGGTAAATAATATGCATATATACACAAGCAAAAATGTGTATGGAACTAGATGCAATTGAAAGCTATGCTGGGTTTTTAGTTTATTTCTTTTGATGTAATTATTGCTCATTGTCTTCCTAAAGGGTTTTAGCTTACTTTCATTCTTTTCCTTATACCACCTGACTAAATCTGAGATAGGGTAAATGCAAAAATTGGATGATCTGATATTAGCCAGTAATTGTAAGTCAAATTATCCTTCTTATGTGCTATATGCTAGGGCCTAGTACACAAAACACAGTTCAAACTCAAAAGCAGTAGAGTCTATACAACATCCGATAATTTTTTTTTTCTTTTTGGCTCACTTAGAAGCTAAGTTTGCTTGCTCTTCAAGTATTGAGACCAGGAAACACTGCTAAGGAAAACTAAGGTGGCTAGAAGCTAGTCTGTCTCATTCATCTCTCGCCACTTTCTTCTCTTTAAAAATGATAGTACAAAGTTGAAGAATATTCTGATTTATTTTACTTTAGCTTAGTTAGTTAGTTAGTTAGTTAGTTAGTTAGTTAGTTAGTTAGTTATTTTGGAGACAGAGTCTCACTCTGTTGCCCAGACTGGAGTGCAGTGGCACGATCTTGGCTTACTGCAACCTCAGCTTCCCGGGTTCAGGCGTTTCTCATGCCTCAGCCTCCTGAGCAGCTGGGACTACAGGCATGCGCCACCACGCCTGGCTAATTTTTTGTATTTTCAGTAGAGAAAGGGTTTTGCCATGTTGCCCAGGCTGGTCTCCATCTCCTGAGCACGGGCAACCTGCCCACCTCAGCCTCCTAAAGTGCTAGGATTACAGGCATCAGCCACGGTGCCTGGCCCTAATTTGATATATCCTTTGGGGCTGTTAGATGTTCTTAACTGTCACTAAGTTAGTTAAGTTTCATTTTTGGATCCAATAACCTTCAGCAAAAGAAAAAGTAGGTGCATTCTTCATCATATTTTTAGGTTCCTGATTTATGCTCATGTAAGATTTTGATTCACACATAACTCATTCCTAAACCAAGTTTGTGATTATGTGTCCAAGGCAATTATTTTTGAATTAACAAATTACACAGTTTTTTCAGAATACTAGGACTAAACATCAGGCTAAAGCAAAATGTAAATGTATTTTTGCTTTAGTTGTTAATAACCATAAAACTTAACTAAACATGAGCTTACAGACCATCAGCTGTCCAAATTAAAGTTAACATACTAAATCAAGAACAATGAATTTCTAGGTGGCAGAACTAGTGCCTCCATCTAGTAGGAATCTTAGTTTAATTACAGCTGCAAAAAAATTAAATTTTAAACCTTTAATAATTTAATAATTTCCCTAAGCTGAAAAATCTTCCTCTCCCATTCTCTCCCACAAAAATAGATTTCTGCTTGCCATACAACAATATTTGAAAAAGTTCCTGGACTGAACTGTAAGCAAGATTTTTTTTTTCCATTAAAAATGATGGCAAGACACCAAATCTAGTTAGACTTCCAAACTGTGCTCAGGTATTAAAATTATTTTAATAAGTTCTAGAAATATACTCCTTTTATAACTAAATAGTTGTATTAAAAATTAAACAAAAAACTAGCTAGAGCTAGTTGTTTCTCTTACTAACCTACTCAAGACTGGTTACATCTTCCTCTTCAGTCTTTGCCCAGAACATGGAAGAAAATTTTCACAATATAAATTATTTTTCTGATTTTGGAATGTTTAGATTTTAAGTTTTTCTGAAAAGTTGCTTTCTAACATTTAAAATGAAACACAATTTTTCTAAGCAGGTTAATAATCCTTTTTAAAAAGCAACCCCACCTTCAGGCTAAATGAAAATGAACACTGATTATTTTATAAACAGAGTACTTTCCTTCTCAAGAACTAAAAGTTCTGTTTAATATTCTTTTATCTCCAATCAAAAATGTTATTGTAGGGAGAGAGGTTACATTCAGAGGTTGTATCCCTCTGAAGCAGGGGCATATTATCCTGGTTTTATAGATGAAAAAGCAAGCACAAAGACAGGTTATGTTATTTGCCAATGTCTTAATGCTACAGTCAGCAGTAACCCCAGGATTATGTTAGTTGTGAACAACAGGTTAACTGTAAAATTTAAATTAGTAAATTTTTATTTGAAAGGACTTCTCTAACCACATTAAGAATGGAGTACCCAAAGGCTACAAAATCCCCTAAATGACAATATAATTTATGTGGATAAAACCCTGCTGATACAGTCAACATCTTGGTTTGCCTCTCATAAAAACGTAAAGTTCTTAACAAGACCTTAATTTGAATAGTTTATTTACATGTCTCTCTTCCCCTCTGCTTCCTAATTCTCAGAATCACTCGTTCCTGATAGGACCATTATTACATGACATCCTATCATTGCTAATACTCTCAAATCTTCCCAGCTAAACCCTTCCCTTTCCTTATCCTCTTCCCCAATACGCTTTTCTTCAACCTCCAACTCCAAAATCCTTACCCCTGTCTCTTTTGATTGCAGAGGGAGGTGGCAACAGTGATACTAGCACTCTAAGTCACTCAACCCACACTCATTAAATACACTGGCACTGGCTTAGGATTTCTCTCCACCTCAACTCCTGATACCACCCTAAGCTATCCAAACATCCATATTGTTTACTTCTTAAAAAAAAAAAAAGAAATTTAGCAGATCCTGGCCTCTCCAACAACCTTCATCCCTGTTTCGACTTTAATCTTCCCTTACATGTCATCACTCTGGAGCCATTGTTCTATGATCAAAATCTGTCTGTCTTTCCATTTTTCCCACTTACACTCTACATGCTCTTTAACTTTACCAAAACTTTCAGTTCTTCAAAACAGCTGTCAATTCTATGTGTCAATCTACCACTTCAAGCTAATTTTTTCTTTAAAATCTAATCTGTCAATAAAGTATATGACATACAGTGTGGTATAAATACTGTGCAATTTGAATCTCAGTTCTACCACTTTACTCTCTTGTGTGGCCATGGCAAATTACTAAACCTTTCATGAGTCTCAGATATCTTCATCTGTAGACTATGGATACTCAGCTCACATGATCTCTAGAAGGATTAAACCTAACAGTGTCTGACTATCAGTAAAACAATTTGATAGGCTGTGCTAGGCCTTGCTCCATCAATTACACCATTCCTGAATTCTTTCTTTCTCTTCCTCTCCACTACTGATATCAGTCAACAAATAACTTCAACTACTAACTTTGCCCTAAATGACTGCATCCACTCTGTGACTTCTCTGCTCCAGCACTTACTTTCTCTTTAATCTACAGCAAGCTCATCCAACCCACGGCCCACGGGCCGCATGCAGGACGGCTATGAATGCAGCCCAACCCAAATCTGTACACTTTCTTATAACATTGAGTTTTTTTAGCTCATCCGCTGCCTTTAGTGTTAGTGAATTTCATGGGTGGCCCAAGACAATTCTTCCAAAGCAGACCAGGGAAGCCAAAAGATTGGACACCCTTAACCTATAGCAAAACCTGATTTCTGTCCCCATTATTACTCCCACAAAGGTCAGTGACATCTTAACAATTAAATCCTTGTCTTAGAAATCACCAATATAATTTTTCTGCGATATCTAACACTTTCTTACTACTCCTTTTTCCCTTGGCTTCTAAAATACTTTCCTCTCAGAGCTCTCCTACCACTTAAGCCACTTCCATCTTTTGGTGTCTCTTCTTTCTTCTGCTCTCCCTTAAAAACACTGCTGTTTCTCATCTGTCATCTTTCCATTATTACTTAATATTCTCCATGGGAAATTTTCCACTGGCCTCAACTACTACGTATGCTGAAGATGTCACTATAACTCTACGCTCTTAACCTTTTTGAGAACTCAACCTATAGTTAAAGCACCTTGTTGGACACTTTCTATCTTGACATCCAGTAAGCACCCAGACTAAAAAAGATCAAAATTATGGGGTTATTTTCCCATTTAAAAAACCGGGTCCACCTCTATTCCCACTTTCATTTAAAAGCATTATAGCAGCCTAAATTTAAAATGTTCAAGTCATCCCACAACCTTCCTACTCCTTCCTTCACATTCAGTCAAATAATCGTTGGCCATTTTAATTTTTTCTCATATGAATCTCCAATAGTTCCAAATGCTCTTCTCCCAGCTCTGTTTTGTTGCCTTATTACATCTTCCTCATCAACTGAAGTTCATTTTCTTCTGCCTCCAATCAACTGTCCTAACAAGCCCTGTTTTACACAAATTGGATTATCATTCCCTCACTTAAAATACTGATTCCCCACTGCCTACATAATGAAAACTTCACCTGGTGCCTCTCATTAAGTATGCTTACTGACTGAAGACAGTTGTGGTGAAGAGGGAGGGTAGCTCAAAGAACAAATTTTCTTTGAACTCTTGAGTGTTTCATCTATAAAATTAATGGCAACACTGTTCAAAATTCATCTTATTACTAATCAGTCAGATAAATATTCCTCAACTTTTCAAGAAAAACTGATTTCCAGGGGCTTCTGCCATGCTCATCTTGTGTCTCATATTTTAGGCCTAGCAACCACCCCTTGCCCCACAGTTGGTGATACACAGGGAAGCACAAATCTATACTACTCACAGTCTGGTCCCTTAACACTTTCCTTATCCCCTCACAATTCCTCCAAACAACTGTATCCAAAACGGTGTTGCCTTTTCTCCAACTTTGCCTTCTTTCCATGCTTGTCTTCTGCCCCCTCTCTTCCTGGTTGGAATACCCTTCCCCCTTTCCATGCTCTCATTCATGGCTGACTCCTAAAATGCCACTTCTTTTCTGAAGCCTTCCTTTACACACAGTCACCATCCTGCCATCCACTCCCAGGTAGAATCATTTTCTCCTTGAGCCTTGAAGAACTTTATAACCAGAACACCCATCACATTTCAGAAGTATCTATTTCCCTCGTTAGACTGTGATAGCAATTTTAAAGTTTTACTTATCTTTGTACCTGCAAAGTTAAGGCAAAAGTCAAGTGCCTAGTAAGCACTCATTCAAATGCCACTGACCTGAATTTCTTTGGGAAAAAGTTACTAATGGTCCCTGTTCAAATCTATCCTGAAAGTGTAAAAAGTCAATATATATAACCCAGCAACTAAAATTCTGAAATATTTAATAATGCTTTCACATATTAAGGGGGGAAACCCCAGAACTCCCCAATTCCAATCTCACAGTATAAAAATAACACAATAAAACAGTTAAAAAAAAAAAGTTTAATGACTGTGCTGAGGTTAATAAAACACTCTGAAGTGGTAAAAGTTACAGTAACTTTGAAAAAGTGGCATCAGAAAAGACACAACTCACTAAATTTTATCTAAATTTTTGGTAATCCTGCTACAGGATGCTAATACACAGAAGTCATTTAAAAACACTGTGTATTTGTAAATGTAATTCCTAACCACGTGAACAGCTCAAGTAAAATGTGTTTAATCACATGCAATGGTATCACTAAATACTACCAGGAAAAAGAATTACATTCCACATTCCAAGTTCATAATGGCCTTTATCCAAATTATGACTCCTGTTATATAGATAAAATTTAGACATAAAATTATTAAACTGATATTAGACTAAAATTTAATTCCAATTACTCTTTAATTTACTAAAGGTTATTATTTGCTCTCCAAACACAGAAAGAAATGCCTTGCAAGGTAACTCAGAAATTTCAGACACAAGGCAATTTTCACCAGTCAATCCTACATCTGAGTAGCAGAAATGATATATTAATTCAGAAATACAAAAAAAAAAAAATCAGTTAAGATTCTAGAACTCTTGGACTAAAACCCCAAAGTCGAGTAAATCCCACACCCTTGTTTTAAATCAAAAAAATTAAAAACCTAAAATTCTAGAGAGCAGAAAAATAATTTGTCTCTACATTTATGAACATTGACTTTATTATGGGCAGAGATTAAATGACATTTCTGGCATTTATTAAGATCATATCATTTCTCTCCATTAATCTTCTAATGTGATAAAATGCACTGCTTTCCTCATGTTGATCCATTCTTACATCCTCAAGATAAACCCCATTTGACTGTGAGGCTTTGTTTTGTTTTAATTCACTGAGTGAGGTTTGAGTTGCTATTTCTTAAAAATCTGCAGCCACTATTTTGCAGTATTTCCTCTCCTCTATTCTATTCTTTTGGAACTGTTAGCTGTATGTTGAAGTTATTCATCTTATCCTCATGTTTCTTACTCTTCCTATTTTATATTTCTATCTTTGGGTTCAGGCTTCTGGGCTTCTGTCCATTGCAGAAGATTTTAACCTTTTCGGTCATGGATGTTTTTGGCAGTCTGGTAAAGCTTATGACCCCTCTCTCAGAACAATGTTAGGGGCCTAAAACAACATATATAGTATTACAAAAGAAATTAATTATATTGACATAGGGACCAAAATATTTTTCATTTTGATACAGTAATAATGTGGTTCCTTACTAACACTTTAAAATATATGCTCTAGCAATAGGTTTAATAACTATAATAATTTCAAATTAGTGATGACTATAAATGGTATTTCAAGATAGCTGTAACAGCTAACAGCAATTGTGCTATAAAAAAAAAAATCTGTAGTTTCTATTGGTGTTATGGGTTGAACTGTGTCTCCTCCAAAATACATGTTGAAGTCCTAGCCCCATGACCTTCTTAGTTAAGATGAGGTCATACTACAGTAGGGTGGGCTCCTAATCCAATAACTGGTATCATTCAAATGAAGATAGACACACACAGGGAGAACACCGCTATGTGATGATGAAGACATGGAGTTATGCAGCTTCAGGCTCAGGAATGTGAAAGATTCCCAACCACCACCAGAAGCAAGGAGGACAAAAGAAACAATTCCCCTACTGGTTTTAGAGGGAACATGGCCCTGCCAACTCCTTGATTTTAGACCTTTAGTATTTGTGAGAGGATAAATTTGTTGTTTTTTAAGCCACCCAATTTGTAGTACTTCGTTACAGCGGCCATGAAAACTAAAACTAATACATTTGCTGTCACAAGTATCTCTAACACTGTCATGGCTTGTTAACATTTCCTTTAATTTATGAATGTTAACATATTTCAGTTAGAGATTAGTAAGAATAATGTCACATTTTCCTTCAAGCCCACAAAGACTCTGAATTTTAAGAACCCTTTGTCTATAGCAACATAACGCCTTAGCGTAAAATTCATTATTAATGAACTGTTTTTCATTCTGAGTACTGCAAAAAAACAATCTCACAGATATGTAATAATTTTGGTTCTGGATTCCGAAATGCAGCTATGACACAATACTTATCATAAATCTAAACATTAAAGAATAACAAAATTCATTACCTGAGTTAACTTCTTAAACTAATATACTGTTATCCCTTAGTGTTAGATTATTGATTTGTATAAAGGACCTAGTGAAAAGGTTTACTTTTGTAAGTAAAGCATAAAGACTGGTATCTTGTTAGCATATTCCTTGTAGAACTAATCAAGTTGGTGTTTAAGCCCAATAGCCTTTTGTTTACTTATTCATCCACAGATGGAGGCCATACATTTTTCTCTTTTTTTAAATGAGGGCTGTGTATGGTGGCTCATGCCAGTAATCTCAGCCCTTTGGGAGGCCAAGGCAAGAGCATCACTTGAGCCAAGGAATTTGAGACCAGCCTGGGCAGAACCCCATCACCACAAAAAATTTTAACAATTAGCCAGGTGTAGTGGCGCACCTGTCGTCCTAGCTACTCAAGAGGTGTGGGTGGGAGATCACTTGAGCCCAGCAGTTCAAGGCTGCAGGGAGCTATGATCATACCACTATACTGCGCTCCAGCCTGGACAACACTGCAAGACTCTGCCTCTTTAAAAAATTGATAAATAAAAAACAAAATCGAGTAATACAAAATTTTGTGTCATCAAAGATACATGGCTATTAAGCCCAACATAAGTCTTGAAAGATTATTAATATACTAATTGTTTCCAAATTTTGCATCTTACTTGTTCAAAATGCATGCTTTTACCTCATCATCCTACCACTTCTACCTTTAAGTATTTCGTTTAAGTATGTCAAAAATAACAATATAATAAAATTAAAGTCTAAATCATACACCATCAACAAAGGAAGAGCCCATATGATGCTTAGTCCAAATTCTTTAATTTACAAATCAGCAAACTGAGGTCTACAGAGTACATGATTAGAGAATAAATTAAAAATAGCTACAAAAGAAATGCATCTACCAATTTCAAGTCCAGTGTTCTTTAGACTATACCATACTGCATAGAAGATGATAAGAGTTAAATAAACGATGTACAAATGGCTTTTACATGAGCACTTAAATTCTATTTATAATATTTAAAGACATTCCAGTTACCCCAAAACAGCCTAATACGTTTTTAAATCAATTTTATTTTACCATAAAGCACATTTAAAAAATAAGACTTCATTTTCCACCTTCAAAATTGGCAAAGAAAAATCAGACAACTGTGCAGACATTTCAAAGTGTAAGCACTCTCATATACTAAATACTTATTTTCTAGAGGGCAATTTAGCAGAAAGAATAAAATTAAATATTTGTCTCTCTTTTAACTCCATTCTTAGACTATCTCAAGGGAAAAGTAAGAGATATGGATGAAGACAGAACTCAGGATGGTATGCAATATTGTTCAAAAATAACTAAGATACCCAACAACAGCGGACTGATTAAAACTAACGTATATCATACACTGAACATAATGTAGCCACTAAAAATTATATTCTAGAATATTTAACCATTTAAGAAAATATCACATTAAGCTACAATTGTACCCACTGTGCAATTCCATTCCACTGAGAATGAACACATATATATAGCTACATAAACTACATAATGCTTTGATAAAGCAAGTGCTTGGCACACAGTAAAAATCTAATAAATGAGTATGTTTCATCACCAACATAAGAAAGGTTTCCATGTATACCAAAATGTTAACATCTGTTACTTAATGGCAGAATTGCAAATAAATTATTATTCACTTTAGAAATCATTTTGTACATTATCTGAAATAAACTACTACTCTTACATGAGGTGAAGCATTTTTTAAATTGGCATTTTTAATGTTGTTCCAGTTCCTACTGAAAGATGGAGAAGAAAAGCAGGCTTGTCTTTACCAATCATTTCCCCAGACTGGGTAAGACTAGTCAAGTTCAAGTTATACAACAGAAAAGGCTAAATTGTTACACTTTCCCCTTAGGCACTTCTCAGTCACCAACAGCTGCAGTATAAAATCAGGGAATCTGCTGCTGTTTACCCTTTCCTGATCAATTTCACTTCTTTATCCCTAGTCAGTTTCTCACCCTTGGCACTAATGTGGAACCATGGAAAGAGAGAGCAATTTAAAGAACTTAAAACTGATAAATAGCTGGAGATACATATTCCTAAATGTTGGGCTTCCTATGCCAAAAAAGACAGAGACACAAATGTCTACCTTCCTGTAGATATAACACGGGCCTTCAGATACACCACATAACTCAGAGGCCCAGCACATCCAAACATCCCAACAGCATTTAGGACAGTTTTAAGCCTGATCTAAGTTATTTCTCAAACTTGCAGAAACAAAACATGTCAAAAATCAGGCCAATTTTGGTCTTTTCTTAAAAAAAATACGGTAAGCCTTCTTAAACAGGTAATAATTTATTTTTCCCATACTCTTTTTCAGCCTATTTTTCTAACACAGCTAATGATCTCAAATGTACAAATTCAGAGAAAACAAAAAAAGTGAGGTAATATGGCTCCATTAATTCAACCACATTTGTAGAGCATTTGCCATCAAGCACTATGCTAGGCATACAAACAAAAGTGGGGGATTACAGAATAGCGGTCATAGAAATAAGTAAATAATCACAATATTATATGAATTTAAAACTAATATACATATGTACAAAGTACAGAGGCAACATAGAGGGAGAGAGTGTTGAAAGAGGGTAAGAGAGAAGGTCTTCTGGGGAAAAATGACGAATTTACAAAAGTTTGTAAGGAGAGGAATTCTAGGTATGGTATCATAGTATGTTTAAAATATATAATTCAGGATCATAAACTTTTAAGTGAGAAAGCAGAGGGAAACTAAGTTGAAGCAAGTATGCAGTCATTTAACTGATTTTTACATTGGTCAACTGAATAAGCAAATTTTTATATTATGTATACACCACATCTATATAAACAAACATTAGATGTATATACACAGCTTTCCAATGCTTCCATTTATTTCTAAAATGTTTTCCAATTTTATATATATATGTGTGTGTATGTGTGTACATACATATGCACATGTAAAATGTATGGGGTGAACATATGTTTATTTACACTTATCAAAAATAACTCACCACTGGGTATATTTTTTAATGAGGCACTAAATGATATAACCACAAAAATTTGCTATTTATGGAAAAATGGTTCAAACTCAGATTACAACATAGCACGTTTATCATACGTGTTCTAATTCTAATTAACCTAATTCCAAAATCTAATATAATCCCAACTTGCTATTAGAAAACCTAATACTGACATAGCAAGTGTTTCTGGCTAATGTGAGCCTAATAAGCAAAATGCTTATTATTTCAGCTACTTCACTTCTCCAAATGTTTTGGCCAAATTGACAAAAGGACATGTAGTGCTACATATACTCAATACCAAAGGACAAAAACTAAGTATTATATAATATGCCTTTAAATGTTTAAAACTCTATTTAGAAGGCTAATAATGTAAAATATGGTACAGTTGTATCTATCGGAAACATTTGACTGGAGTATTAAACAATCTCTGGGCAAATTACCTACAAAACAAACATTTATGTGGCTATTTCCTCTACTATTTATAACACAAACTGTTTCGCTCTAGAGTACATTTATTTGCCATTTTTGAAAAGTAAGATATTTAAACATAAATGTGAAACCATCTAAGAAATGCTTTACTCTATTCTAATTTATTTCTTCCTTATTTGGTCTGGTATTAAAGCAAATCCTTACACATAACAGATCCCCCACTAATTCTTGATTAAATATATTCTCACAGTCAGCCTAGGAGTTATCCATTTCTCTATACAGAACTTTAATTTCAAATAACAGAGCATGTACTAGAGGATTTCAGAATGAGGCCTTACTGGATTTTACCACAATGGCTATTTAGAAAGGGTTAATGGTTTCCCAAGAAACTGGTTAGTTTCACTTTTCTTGAAGGTTGAAATCAGGTGAAAAAGAAACAAAAGAATGCTAAGAATAGTCCCTACTGTAATTAAATCCCTAAGAGCAATGGCTTTAAAAAAGAGAAAAGGGGAAAATAATTTAAGGCGCAAATAAAATCCATGTTACAGGGCAGTTTTAAACTGTGCTAAGGCCTTAATGGCTTCTGCCATGATACATATCTTTCTTCATAATATATGACTATAAATAATAAATTTCCATTTCAAAACATTAGTTCACCTATTAAAGATGAGATATAAATTACCATATTATAAGCTATATTCCAAATAAGTTCACTCTGTGGTTTATCTAATGCACAAGCAAACAAAATTGCTGGCTCTAGTAAAACTGATTATCAGAAGAACACATTATTTTCTAATATAATAGAGTTTTTTAAAGTAAAACCCCCAAGATTTTGTTCCCATGAAGAGTTAACCAAAATATCATGCTAAATATTATTATCGCCCTACCCAAACTTAAAAGTATTACAAAGCTCCTAGGGAATAATTTATTAACAAAGCAGGATAAATCTGTGAAAAAACAATTTTAAAAGTCTGGGTGAGTGAGGTAATTTCCAAGGTGTCCCATTCTAAGTACGTTTGGATTTAAAAATATATATTTAAAGCAATTCTCCCACTGAAGATTACCATTCGGTGTTTCAAATATCGACATCTTGGGGATTAAATCACTGGGAGTATTTTCTCAGTTTATTTTAACAGCAGTAGAATGCACTATCACTACACACACACACAAAAATCTGTGTTCTCAAGTTATTTATGGCAAGTATTTAAAAAACGGCCATTTAGAAAAAATATATTTTACATGTGTGAATTCACATTCCATCATCTGCTTTTTTTATTAGCTGCAACAAGAAGGAAACAAGCAGATATTAACTGCTTTAAGAAAAAAATTCAACTGGTAAGAAGTCTTTTCCCATTTCTAAAAGAAAACCTAACATTTTTGATCCAAACTATTTGTTTGAAAGATGCCAATAAAAGTTACCGTCATTCCGTTCAGCGTTTTTAGCAGCTTTTCTCCTAAATAACCATTATCTGAAATAGACTTCTTGATCTCCCTCAAAGTAGATCTAATCTGCAGAAGGCAGGGAGACACTGTACTGCACTGTGAATGGACAGCCAGGTATTTTATGAATGGAGGCGATCACGTGATCCCAGCACCTCCCCGAACTGATATTTCCCACATAACTGTGTCAACATTCTCAGAACAGGGGTAGTTGTTTGTGTGTGTGTGTGTTTTTAAATTTAACCTAAAATTTCACGTTCTTCTTACCTTCTGAACTCGAAAATCTACACACAGACAAACAAGTCGCGAATTTTTTTTCTTGGGAAATCCTTTCAAGATGTCCAAGGTGATGGATGTTTAATTATTTTTTTTATGAATGAAGAGTGTGCTATGCAAATGAGGGCGATTCACAAAAAGAGAGAGAACATGGCTGCCACTTCTGCTTCTACACTGCACTGACACTGCAGCAGTGTACCTCCTTCTACGACCCGCTCAGCAGAAGCGTGTGTTTTGGGGTGGGGAGGGAGTAAGGGGGGAGGAAATGTTGCTTGGCCTTTCTCTAGCTATTTTACGTTAAATAGGACTCGGCACTAGACTTTATAAAGTTCTTTCAAAAACGTTTGACTTTAGTAATGCACTGTATTTAAAGGCATGCATCCAAAGGACTAAGTCCTAACTCACTTAACTCTTTCCAACCCTCCAAAGATAAACAAAAGTTGAACCTAATTACAAGAAAACGGATGCTAATATTCCGCTTGGAATTAAATCCCTTCTCAATAGAAAAGTGTTGCCAACCATTATTTCTCCATGCAGCTGTTAACGTTAAAGCAAAACATTTAAAAGACGAAGTATTTCGTTTGGAAAGCAAGGAGAAAGCCGAAATAAGCAAAAACTTAAACGAGAATGCTCTAAAAGTTGATGAAATCACCAACATATTCAGCAATGTAAATTCGGTTAAATCAACGTAAATCATGTGTTTTCACATAGCTGAAAGGTAAAAATTAGCGTTCAAAATTCTCCTCCGTTCCTAATGAAGACACGTTCAATGTTCACAAAGGTAAACTCTAGCTCAACATCTCCCACACTCCAGGTGTCCTTAATCCTATTAAATTCTAAAAATGTTTCCCTAACCCTATTTTTTACAAGAATCTTATAGGTCATAAGTTTAAAAGGGGGAGGGGGGAGAGGGTGAAGGCTTAATCGGTATTTAAGAGTCACTGACTCATCGAATTAAGATTCAAGAGCAGTTTGCTGCAGGAGGTGCTCCCACACATTAGTTTCCAAGTGAAACAGCTATAAAGGAAGCAGGATAGATATTGACGGTAGGGTGACTGATATGTGAGTGAAAAAGGACGGGACAGGGCTCTAACAGGCAAAGGGGTAGTTTCTGCTCCACTTCCATCCACCCACATTATTCCATCTCATGGACGTACAATTGCCATCCTCTCCCAACACTTAATAGCCTTCCCCAAAATAAAGCAACTAAATGTGGGAGGGTGGGGAGGGGTGCTGCCACTAAAAATGGCCAAAGAAATCAGCTATCTCCAGAAGATGCACCGAACTCTCCAGGGTCGCAAGCTTTCCGGCACCCAAGTCTCGGATGGGTCCGGGGGAGAGCCGAGGGCGGATTGGGGGAGGGGGATTAGCAATCGAGATCAATGAGGCGCTTACTCGTTGTCAGAAGTCGCCGTCTCCTCGCTCATCTTTCCCTCACCGTGATCCGATCTGGAGATGGAGGAGCAACAGCAGGCGGGGGAGCAGCAGCAGCACCGAGGGGCAGGAGGCAGCGGCGGCCGGGGGGGCGCGGGGGCAGCGGCACAGGGGCCTCACCATGGTGGATGCCTCACCCAGAACGGTGCCCCCCAAGCCGGGAACCCCGGCCACCCCCACAGGGGGGTGGCGGCAGCAACCTCCGCCGTGGCGACCCCAGCCTCTTCCCCCGCCTCAGTGCCCAGCCAAGGGATCCGAGGAGGCCCGGTGGAAAGGGAAAAACAGAGGGGCTGCAAAGGCTGACTGGAGAGCAGCTCCTCCAGCCACTGGGGTGGAGCGCAGCGGGGTCCGGCCAGGAAGGAGCCGGCGGGCGGAGAACTCGGGAGCAGAGGCGGCGCTTCCCTCAGGGATGCGGCGAGGAGGAAGCAGAGCTCCGCTCGGTGGGGGCCGGCGGGGGGGTGCCGAGCCCAGGCTCCGGGCAGCGGCGGCGAGGTCCTGCCGGAGCCCACCCCACCATCTCCCGCCTCGCCGCTGGCTGCCCCTCAACCCTCGGCGGCGCCTGGGTCGGTCCTCAGGCGCGGGCAGAGCCGGGCTAGGGGCCCCGCGGCGGCAGATTCCTCCAGACACGCTCCAGCCGGGACTCCTCCTCAGGGGGAAGGAGGGGGCGGCGGGGAGCGTGTGAGGAGAGGGGCAGGCGAGCCGATCGCTCCCACCCGGCCGGAGAAGAGCGGGCGGGCCCGGGTCCGGGGGGCAGGATCCCGAGAAGCGGCGGGAGAGGACAAGAGCGGCCGCAGGTTCCCCACCAGCCGGTGCCCACCAACAGCTCAGCGGGCCAGCTCCTCACGCCCGAGAGAGGGGAGCCGCGAGGGGGGCGGCGGAAGCGCTCACGCCGCCCGCTCCTTCCGCCGCCGCCGCCGCTGCCCGAACCAGGGGCGCCCGCGAGAGAAGGAGGCGAAGTAGTCCCTCGCGACTTCTCCCGGCCGCTCGCTTCCCCCGGAGGCCAGAGCGGGCGCAGGGTGGGGCTGCCGAGCGGGGTGCCCGGGCTGTGAGGGTGTGTGGGTAGGACTAAAAGCCGCGGCCTCCGGGCGAATCACTGCAACTCGAAGTCGTTTGCAGCATAGCAAGTTTCAGGAAAGTAGTTCCCTCCTCCCTTCATTTCCCAAATCGTTGTCGAGCCACTTAGCGGGGAAAGGGGGAGGGAGGCGGAGGGATATCCGCCCTGCACCGTGCTCGGTGTGCGTGCGCGCGCTCCAAACTCTTGGCACGCCGCGAAAGGGGGCGGGGGTGGGAGCTGCGAGGGGAGCTGCTAGGGAGGTTGCATTGTTGTGGCTCTTTACTCCCCGTTACTCTGCTTGGAATATCCGGGTTGCTTGAACGAAGAGGCTAGAAGGACAGTGTGGCTCAGAGGGGAAATCTGGAGGCTAATCTCTTCTGCCGTGTGTTTGTGTATGTTTTCCTCGCAGAGCAAAGAATGGAACTGGCATGAGTTCATCTTTAGTTAGTGGGGGTTAGAAGCAGGGACTGTGCAAAGAGAGCTCCTCCTGCTGTCCCCCTAGTTGCATTGCTGCAGTCCCCTAGCTGCATGCACGACGTGTGTGTGTGTGTGAGTGTGAGAGAGAGAGAGAATATGAGAATGTATGTGTGTTTTAACACCTCGCCTCGCTGCCTGGATTCTTACTGCGCAAGGGGTATGCTGTCAGGGCATTCATCTCCGAAAGCCGGAGTGATTGTTAATGGAGAACGACTTCCATTGAAGCCCAGGGTAGGCGTGTTACATGAATCTGGCGCAGCCAGAACGGAGGAAATAACTCCCGCTGCGAGTGAGGTTGCATAACTATAGCGCAGGAGATGCTTCTGTGGCACGAACTGCTCCGAACGGAGGCGGACCGTTTGGATAGACAGCTGTCACGAATGCATTGTTAGAGGACAATGTATGCATTCATCTCAAAAGATATTTGCACAGAAACCTACTGGGGTTGCGGGCTGGAGCCTAAGGTCAGCCCAGCCACAGGAGTCAGAGCTTCTGGCTCTGCAAATTCTATTATCTCTTCTCTACTTAGAAAGCCAGCCTATGCATGAACCACCCTAGGGGACTGAATCCCAAGCGCTCCCAAGTTCCTGACGCATCTTCCCAGATATAAGTCTCTTCTCGCCCTGCGTGCAGTGTTTTCCTCTTCCTTCTCGGGTTTGTGCGACCTAAGAATGAAGGTTGCCGCTTGGTGCCACATTGAAGAGAACAATTCCCGAGGGAAAAAAGAAGTTGGGAGAACCTCGCAACAAGGCAGCACTCCTACCATCCCTCTCCAGGAATCGCAGGATTGTTGTTCTGAGAATGAGCGTGCACAGTAGTGCCCTGTTAGCAGTTTTTTGCACGTAGCAGGTGCTTAATAAATGTTTGACGAATGAACAGAGGTGCTAAACCAGTCAACGTGCCCAAAAAAAACATCCCATTGATTTCTGAGGTCTCTTTATGTAACTTGCTTCCTGCCTCAGCAGCGGCATTGTCCTTACTCTAAGAAAGAAAGGGGCAATGTTGGTGATGGTCTGTGCTAGACATGACCTCTAAACCTGACTTTTTGAACTTATTCTTGCGAAGAACCTATACGTGGGAGTGTTGATACTGGCCTCTTCCCCTTGCAGGACTACGGTTAACCAGTTAGGCTGCTCAAGTTTCAATCAAGTCCCATCAGTTATAATCTGTGTTCTTATCCAAGTTACTGAAACTCTGGGCCTGGATAAGATGGGGATAATAGTACTTAACTCATAGAGCTGTTGTGCTGATGAACGAGATAATAATATACATAGTTACTTAGGACAGATTTAAGAATTCATAGTAAGAATAGGTCCTAGTTCTTACTACTATTTTGTCAGAGATAGTAATAAACTCCATGGCAAAATAGTGACAGGGGCTCCGTGCTCTGAGGATTAAATGTAAAGCATTCAGTATTCTTGTTCATTCATTCAACAAATAATTACCAGTTGCTAGACACATGGCCTGGTCCTTAGTAAGCCATCAATAAATGAAACTATCACAGTTATTATGATTAAATAGAAGGAAAGTTGGTCATTTGCAAAGGCCTTTCTCTTTTGAAGATTTGCATCTGTTTGAGGTTCCAGTGTGTCACGGAAATCGTCAGTACAGTCTTTGGGACAATCTTGGTTGTCATGAGCCAGGCACTGTGCTGGCGACTTCCACATTCCACACACAGCTTACATAAAGGGAGCAACAGGTGATCAATAGCCCAAATTAATGCTTTAAAGATTGCTCTCAGCTCTACGACCAAGACATAATCACCAAACCATTCACAACCTTTGGTGGTCCTATGCCATTTCTAGGACACTTTTGTGCCCTTCTTTCAACAATGCATTTGTAGTTCTGTCACCCAGTTGTTAAAGATCTTACCGGCTTTTAAAAAATTTGCTTTGGTTTGGCAGAGCTCAGAGTCTTCTACTCTGAAGCAGTCAGAAATGGTGCTACTGTTCAAAGCCAAGAGATCTTCTAGTCTGACTGTCAATCACTGGCTGCTCTATACTCAGGAGGTCTTGACTGATCTATCCAGGTGTCTGGACCTTAAGAGTAAAGAGACACAGCAACCAAAGACAATGTGTGAGACCTTATTTGGATTGTGACGTAATTATTTTTAAATTTGGGACAACTGGAGAAACATGGAGATTCGATGAGAGCAAGGAATTTTTGTTTAAGTATTGGTTTATGGCAACATTTTCTTCTTCAAGTCCTTACCTTTCAGAGATATGTACTAAAATATTTACAGATGAAACATTATGCTTCAGAATAATCCCCTGAGGAGGGGTGGATTGTAGGTGAGGAGTAGGAAGAATGGGTAAGGATATAGATGAAACAAGATTGGTTATAGATGAATGATGAACACATTCTCTTTACTATTTTATAATTTAAAATGTTCTATAATAATTTTTTAAAAATACACTGCAAGTACTTAAAATCCTAGACCCCAGCTCAGAAATTGTAATCACTAGGTCTATAATGGGGCCATGTTTTTGTAAGTATGCCAGGTACTTGGCTCTTTTTAGTCCTTCATCATCTACTCGCCCTTTCCTTGAAACCATTTTTGTCATCCTGTCTCCCAGCACATCCCTGATTGAAAGCTGTGTTCCAGCCAAACACAGAAAAGGGTGGTCCATGGTGTACCATGAGCTTAGACAGATACTGGTGAAGGCCAGAGGGATAGTTCAGTTAGGAAAGGTGGATCCAGCCAGATGTGAGAAGCTAACTATAGATCACAGTTTTGTCTTAAGTTCCAATGCCATTCAGTTGGTACTAATCAAGAAGAATTCTATGGCCACATTCGGGCTCAGCAAGAAAAGAGAGACTTATATTTGCTCAGTTGTGTTTTCTAAATGGGCCTGTGGGAAGGAAGCTAGTCACAATAACTGCTTATCATAAGTGACTGTATTATTGCACTCAGCTTTAAGAATTAGCCACAACCATTTAATGACCTGTTAGAGGTAATTAATTATCAATAGCATCCATGGGTCAAAGAGGGAGGAACAAAAGCACAGTTGCCAAGTAATTGTCAGTATAGGATATGATCCAAGTTAAGAAAGGTACAAGTGGATTCTGAGTTCCATGTAGGTATCAGACCAGGGTTTATTCACAAGGACAGCAAAAAGTAGGCTGTTCTCCCTGAGACACTGGCAGATGGCATGCCACTCTCCAATTCAAAGTTTCTTTTCTTTTTTGCACATTGCTCAGCCCATAGTAATTATCTTTCTTATGAATTCAGAATTGGTCTTCTCAGATTCTTTTATTTTTGCCTTTGCTGTTTACACCTGTGTTGATAATTATTATTTTTGCTGATTCATTCTTTATGAGTTTATATTTGTTTTCCCAGTTAAATTTTAGTGACTTGAAGGTAGGGGCTGCCCTTTATATTTTCTTGGCATCCTTTTTAGCAGTGGTTTTAAGTAATAGAGGCTTATTAGGTGCAAAGCCTTGACTATGTATAAAAATGAAGCTATATTGACTGACACTGGAGTCAAAATCAGGAATCCCCTCTGGTTTCCTATTGGGACTTAATACTATTGCAGTTTAGCATTTCACATACATGGTGCCTTGCACTAGAAGCTCTCATCAGATATTTGTGTTCTTGAGAAGCCAAAAGAGGAGACAGCCATGCCAACATATGAGGTTCTAAAAGCACATAAAATACAAGTGCCTATTTCCATTTCTAAAATTACCCTTAACATTACTCCTTAGCAGATGTTATTAAAATTTTGTATTTTACAACTGTAGTTAATGTGTGCCTAGATCAATGGGAACTTCCTATTTTCATGGTGTACTTTGTTTAATAAATGATTTTTTTTCTTTAGTTTAACCAGTCTGTTGGCTAATGAGGCCTGCCTCTCAGTGGAATTACTAAGTGGTAACCATGTTTCTAAATAGTTTCCTTGCCTCTGGCATGAGTCTGCTTCTCCATCACTAGGATTTCCATGTTCTTCAAAACTAATACAAAGTAAAAAGGATAAGTATGTTATTTTCCTTTTTTCCCGAAGGACTGCAATTGTTGGTTTGGTAGTATCCGGTGAGTATGTAATCAGTTTACTTTTAATGCTATAACTGCCTTTTACAGGAAGTTTCCACAAGATTAGGATGAGTACAAGGGAAATGAGCAGTCTGCAATTTCCTTTATTTTCTGTATAATCTTAGCAGGGAGGATGCTTACCAGACCCCACACTACTAAATAAAGCACTTACCATTATTCTCCCAAATGGCTTCAGCATGCTCATTCTTTAACAGTTATGTCCCACTACAACAAATATGAAGGATTGAAATACCTGTCATAAAAGAATCCAAGGCCATGTGTAACACAAATTTTGTACAACAAAAGATTCTAGGTTGGTTCCTTGAATTTTGCTTTAAATATGGCATTGCCTTCCCTTTTAATGAGTACTAATTAACCATTGTATAGGATTATATTGAAAATATACATTGCCCTTCAGGAACTTACCTTCCTAACACCCTTCCAGTAGGTATTATTATTAACTCCAGTTTGCAAAGAGACTTGCAAACTGAAGATCAGAGAGGTCCCAAAGGTTACACAGTAGTGAAGGCATGGCTAGAGCTCAACCCCATATCATCTTCTCCTTCAAAATTCTGTGTGTGTGGGTGTGCATGTGTGTGTGTATGTTTCAGCATTATATATAATTTCTCAAAGATGGGATATTTGGTGGGCTAGACTTTCCAGTCATTATTACTTTGGATAATGATTGAATAGGAGAATCCTACTTTTAGATAAAGAAAGAATTAAATTCCTTGGCTGTTATCAGCTGCCTTTTGTGGGCCTCAGGTACATAAGTTCCTTTATACCATCAGTTCTTAGAGTAGGGTCTGGGGACACCTGGAGTCTCTTTTGTAAATTGGTTGCTCAATTTAGAGCCTTGATAGGAGGACTACTTCAATCAGAAGGCGAATAACATCTGGTTGTCTCTGGGTAATGCTAGCAGATATTGATGATCATGGTAACCACTAGCAATATGTGGCTGTTTATTCCTCAGGTATACTAGCCATGTTTCAAGTGCTCAATAGCCACAAGTGGTTAGTGGCTATCCTATTGAACAATCTAGATATAGAACATTTCTGTCATCACAGGTTGTTTTCTTAGACACATTAATGTGCAAACGTGTTGCTGTAAATAAAAAAAAGTAGTTATCTTGTTATTAAAATAGACACGTAACAATGATTATGCTCTCAAATATATTATTATTGGTGTGAACTGGGGCACTGTAGATTATCTCTTCATTGCCCTTAACTAAGGGTAAAAGGGAGGATAATTTCATAATTATCTTTGATATATAAGTCTTTGATAAACCCACAGAAGATATCTATACTGGGAAGCACAGATTCATTGACTGATTTATTTTGTAAAAAAATGGTTTTTGTTTGTTTAGTTTTAGGTTTTTTTTTTTTTTCTTGCTCTGTTGCCCAGGCTGGAGTGCAGTGGCACCATCTCAGCTCACTGCAACCTCTACTTCCCAGAGTCAAGCAATCCTCCCACCTCAGCCTCTAAGTAGCTGGAACTACAGGCACACGTTACCATGCCCAGTTAATTTTTGTATTTTGTAGAGGGGGGGTTTCGCCATGTTGCCCAGACTGGCCTCAAACTGCTGAGCTCAAGCAATCCATAGGTCTTGGCCTCCCAAAGTTCTGGGATTACAGGCACGAGCCACCACACCCAGCATATAAAAATGTTTTGGCCGGGTGTGGTGCCTTACATCTGTAATCCCAGCACTTTGGGAGGCCGAGGCAGGCAGATCACAATGTCAGGAGATCGAGACCATCCTGGTTAACACGGTGAAATTCCATCTTTACAAAAAATACAAAAAATTGGCCAGGCGTGGTGGTGGGCGCCTGTAGTCCCAGCTACTCAGGAGGCTGAGGCAGGAGAATGGCACGAACCCAGGAGGTGGAACTTGCAGTGAGCCAAGATCGCGCCATTGCACTCCAGCCTAGGCAACAGAGTGAGACTCTGTCTCAAAAAAAAAAAAAAAAATGTTTAAGTGTTCGTGTTTAATATTGCGTATCCTTGCCACTCAAAGCTGCAAAGCTTCACCTGGAAGCTTGTTAGAAATTCAGGCTCTTGGGCTTCACTCCAGCCTTCCTGAATTAGAATCTGCATTTTAACAATATCCCCATATGATTCGTCTGTGCATTAAAGTTTAAGAAGCCCTGTTGTAAGTAATCCTTTTATCTTTATTATTATTAATATTATTATTATGATTTTGAGATGGAGTCTCACTCTGTTGCCCAGGCTGGAGGGCAATGGCGTGATCTCAGCTCACTGCAACCTCCGCCTCCCAGGTTCAAATGATTCTCCTGCCTCAGGCTCCCCAGTAGCTGGGATTACAGGCGTGCACCACCACGCCCAGCCAATTTTTGTATTTTTAGTAGAGATGGGGTTTCACCATCTTGGCCAGGCTGGTCTTGAACTCTTGATCTTCAGTGATCTGCAGGCCTTGGCCTCCCAAAGTGCTGGGATTACAGGTGTGAGCCACCACACCCGGCCAGTAATCCCTTTTTCTTTAACAGTGTCCCTTCCTAACCTTGTTCTTCAAGCTCGTCCAGCTTACAAGTATGCAAAAGTCGGATACTCCCATCACCATTTCCAGCCCTTTTTCTGTGCTCCCCACCCTGAAATAGGATTTTTATTCCTGTTTTCCTTTAACCTCTTTTTCCTGACCTGTGACTTGGACCACTCAGCACCTTGTCTCTGCTCATCTCTGGATTAAGCCCACTGCTCACCCGTAGCTCCCTGCAGTCCTGGTAGGGGACTGTGACCTTAACAGCTGCTCCCTGCTTTCACTCTTTTCTGTAAAATCTCTGTGCTTTTCTAAAAAAAAAAAAAAAAAAAGAAAAAAAAAAAAAGTCTTTTTTCCCCCCAACTCTCTAGCTTACCTGAAGATTCCCTCCTCTTCCCACGGCAACATCACACTTTTTAATCGGACTTTTTTACACTTCATTAGGCACGTGTAAAGCCTGGTGTTTCTACATAACTCACTCAGGAGACCTTAAAACTTTGCATTTTGTTGTAGCTTCCATGTAATTCACTATAATTTTAGAAACCTAAACAAAACAAAACTTAAGACCCTGCATTTTCATGCAACATTGGCCCTTCCAGCCCTCTGTATTGACAGTGTGTGTGTGTGCAGTTTAATAGTTATAATTCAAAGTCAGAATATAGGTAGAGGTGGGAGGAGAGCTATAAAGAAAATGTCAGCATTCAAGGGAAAAATAGCAGTTATTTTTATAGATTATATTTTTATATGTTTGTATAACATTTTATATTATTTAAATATTTCCATTTGGTTTTCCTCGTCTCCCTAGCTATACTGTAAGATTTGGAGACCAGTAAAAAGGTGGTTGCAATCATCTATACAGGAGAAAAATGAGGACACTGCTCATGGGGCTAGAAAGAAGATGACTATAGACATATGTAGGTGGTAGAATCCACAGGACTACTTTAGGTACAGGGAGGCCTGCTTTCCAGAAACTTACAGTCTAGCTAGGGAGACATAGAACCAGAAGGAAACAGTTAGATAATATAAATTGCAATATGACTAAGTGCCATAAAAAGTAATAAAATTAACTCGTTTTTCTCCAATGACACTAATCTTACTAGCATACTCAAATGTGTCTGTTTTGAAGTTCTATGATATTATCTTTAGTACTTTTGTGTAAAGAAGTAAAGAATACACACCCGAAGCAAAACTTCTGTGTTTGAAAATGCTGAAATTTTCAGTCCAGTGACATCTGGCCAGTTCTTACATCACCAGAAAGAGATGTTTTCATTTTCCATAAGACTAAAAATCCTAAGACACTGGCTTTCCTTCATCCTAGAGAATGTCTCCTTCAACTCTAAAACTCTTTATCAAAAAGCCCTAAAACAATTAACACCCTCATTGCCTCCTGGGTTTTAGCCAATTTTTGTTTATGTCAAGTTTCCTTCTTTTGTTGGATCGTCCCAGACTTCCTTCTGGATCCCCTGCCAAGATACCATGCATTTTGAACAGTCTCTCTTTACCTGCCTTATTCTTGTCTATTTCAAGTACAGTCAGATGCCTTATAATGACTTTCAGTCAATGATGGACCGCATATATGACACTGGTCCCATAAGACTATAATACCTCGCTTTTATTGTACCATTTCTATGTTCGGATATACAAATATTGATGCTTACCATTGTGTAACAACTGCTCACAGTATTCAGTACAGTAACACGTTGTACAGGTTTGTAGCCTAGAAGCAATAGATTATACCATCTAGGTTTGTCTAAGTACAGTCTATGATGTTCACACAAAGAGGAAATTGCCTTACAATGCATTTCTCAGAATCTATCCTTGTCTTTAAGTAATATGTTACTATATATCTCCTGATATTTTCCATAAAACTTTTTGGAATTGATCTGGGAAAATAAAATTGCTTTCTGCAATCTTAAATTATTTGGTCCAGAATATGTCTTAGAAATGTAATTATCCTTTACAGGTTCCATGATACTGTCCTTAACTATGTATTTGTTTAATGTCTGTATTTAGCTAACCATCCTTTCCAAATTTTATAAAGTCTCAAATTTCATAATATCATTTATTACACAAATTATTTTCTATAATAACTTGTAAAGTGAAATGTCATATAGGCACTTATTATATGTTATTTTATTGTGGGAGTAGTAATTTATTACTGTAGTAGGACAACTCTTAGTTTATATTTTGAATTTATGTCTCTAGAGCTCCTATGCACTGAACTGTATAAATGGCATAGAAATTTTGACATTCTTTCATCCAAATTCATAAACTCTACTTATGAGTAATTCCAGTTTATTTTTACTTTTCATATATCTAAAATATCAAATTTGCTTGAAAATCACTTGAACAATTATTATTGCCCACTTTTGTGCTTTTTAAACTTTTCCTTATCACCTTCACTTCTGATGTTTATCCTATTTTACAGAGCCAACAGTACTCAATGAACGATAGAGAGAACCTTCAGGAAACTATCAGAGCCATCTAGACTTCATTAGAGAGTGGTGTTTAGGTCCAACTTTCAAAGGGTCCATCTTTGATAAACTCACAGAAGAGATCTATATCAGCAACATTAATTTACTGACTTACTTATTTTATTTGCCAGGCTCTTATTATAGATGAAATGAAAGCAGTTCTTGACCTCAAGAAGTTTATAGTCTAGTAAAGGTGTAAATTGGTAATTACCATTACCATGGTAAGTGCTGTAAGAGTTACTATAGGAGAAACTGGTTTTGCTTCACATAAAATAGAGGATTAACAGCAGATGAGTTACCATAAAGCATTACAGTGAAACATAAACAAGAACAATGAAGTGAAAAACAGTCCTTTAAACTGACTTAACCATGTGTTCAAGGAGAACGTAAATAGAAAAATTCTGCTAATTGTTATTTATTTGTATAACTTTAACTTTCAAAGGGCCAATTGAAGCTAAGAGAGATTTGATACATGTTTGGTTATTTTTTTTTTTAGGTACACTTTTATATGACAAGGCTAGGACTTGGCTTAAGAGGAAACCCCATCAGAATTAAGCTGTCTAGCCATTGCCCAACCTTTAACCTATTTAAATATATTAGCCTTTTCACCAGCACCTATTTCATTTTCCCTGGGAAAATATCTGTTTGGTACCATACAGTGACCCAGTGGATATTTATGTAGCTGACTTTTTTGTTTTCAATTATACTTTCTGGCAGTTATTTATTATATGGGTCCTTTGTGGCTTATTTCAGCAATCTCCTAATTTAGTACCTAAATACTCTGAGAAAATTATCTTTTACATAATGCACTTGGTTTGATTCCCAACCCAAGAACTGAGAGTGGTTGTCTTTTGTATTAATTCTAAATGCCTGGCTGTCCACGGTGGCTCACACCTGTAATCCCAGCACTTTGGGAAGCCAAGGTGGGCAGATCACCTGAGGTCAGGAATTTGAGACCAGCCTGGCCAACATGGCGAAACCCCGTCTCTACTAAAAATACAAAAATTAGCCAGGCATGGTGGTGGGCACTTGTAATCCCAGCTACTCAGGAGACTGAGGCAGGAGAATGGCTTGAACCCAGGAGGCGGAGCTTGCAGCGAGCTGAGATCGCACCACTGCACTCCAGTCTGGGTAACAAGAGCGAGACTGTGTCTCAAAAAAAAAAAAAAAAAAAAAAAATTATAAATGTTCAGGGCCACCTGTTCTGATTCTCATCTTGCCCATTCCAATATAGTTTTTACTAGGCCTTCTGTTTGTCTTGTCTCTTATGAATGCATGTAAAAATTCTACACTAGACATATTTTTGTTGTGTTTATTTTATTCCAAAAAGTGTTCTTGGTTCTTAGTGTTTGCTCTGAATATCAGATTAAGGAAACAATAGCCTTACTTTCTAAAATCTCCTTTATCTTCCCCAAATGTCTAGTATTGTTGATAGGTAGAAATTGCCTGTTGCCTTTCAGAAATTTAAAAGACACTTATGTGCACCTATCTCATGTGTAACTCAAAGGAATAATTTTATTTATTTATTTATTTATTTATTTATTTATGAGACAGGGAGGGTCTCACTGTATCACCCAGATTGGAGCGCAGTGATACGATCACAGCTCACCATAACCTCAAACTCCTGGGCTCAAACAATCCTCCTGCCTCAGCCTCCCAAGTAGCTGGAACCACAGGAGTGCACTACTGTGCCTGGCTAATTTTTTAATATTTGTAGAGAAAGGGTCTCACTTTGTTTCCCAGGCTGCTCCTGAAGCCCTGGGCTTAAGTGATCCTTCTGCGTTAGCCTTCCAAAGAGCTGGAATTACAGGTGTGAGCCACTGCACCTGGCCCAGAACAGTAATTTTTAAAAGGCTCAAAATAATAGCAAGATGAAGAAATTTCAATACTTAGCTCAAATCAGATATACTGGAATTTAAAGTCCACATGTACTCTCCATATATAACCCTAGTAATCCCCAAGTGCAAAGACAAATATGCTAAATTGCATTTTTGCTCGTTTGATAATTAAACCAAGTGCTCCTTGTAAAAACTTAGAATTGTTTTAAAAAGTGTACAGAGTAAAAGTGAGGACTCCAATCCCACTTTTCTCAAAGGTGACCACTACTAGCAGTTTAGAATACAAGTGTATAATTTCAGATCCTTTCCATATATTTACACACACATAAAATACAGGTTTTATGTATTATAATGCTACTTTTTAACAAGCTGTGTATATTTTTATATGAGTATTCATTATTTTAAATGGTTATATAGTATTTCATAATGTGGGTATACTATAAGTTATTTATTTCTATATATCTGTTTCTGTCTATAAATGGACATCAATCATTTATTGTTTTAGATTTTGTTATTTCTATTAAAAACAATTCTTTGGCTCCATGCAGCGGCTCATGCCTATAATCCCAGCACTTTGGGAGGCCAAGGTGGATGGATCACTTGAGGTTAGGAGTTCCAGACCAGCCTGGCCACCATGGTGAAACCCCATCTCTACTGAAAATACAAAAATTAGCCATGCCTGGTGATGGGCACCTGTAATCCCAACTACTCAGGAGGCTGAGGCAGGAGAATCCCTTGAACCCACCCAGGAGGTAGAGGTTGCAGTGGTCCGGGATCATGCCTGGGCAACAGAGTGAGACTGTCTCAAACAAAAGCAATTCTTCAGTGATTACCCTTGTACACTTATATTTGGACTTAAAGGCAAAGATTTACCTCAGAAAGATTTATATAAGTGAAATTGCTACATCAAAGATGATGAATATTTTAAATAATGAAAGATAATGCCAAACTGTCCTCCAGAAAACACTGTTCGTTTTTTTACCAATTTTTTTTTTTTTTTTTTTGAGACAGAGTCTCGCTGTGTCCCCCAGGCTGGAGTGCAGTGGCGCGATCTCGGCTCACTGCAAGCTCCGCCTCCCGGGTTCCCGCCATTCTCCTGCCTCAGCCTCCCGGGTAGCTGGGACTACAGGCGCCCACCACCTCGCCCGGCTAGTTTTTTGTATTTTTTAGTAGAGACGGGGTTTCACCGTGTTAGTCAGGATGGTCTCGATCTCCTGACCTCGTGATCCGCCCGTCTCGGCCTCCCAAAGTGCTGGGATTACAGGCTTGAGCCACCGCGCCCGGCCCGTTTTACCAATATTTTTTAACCCGTAGTGTGTAAGAGTACATTTTACTCTATAGGTGCACCCAAAGTGGATATTAACAATCTCTTATTTTTTGCCAGTGTGATGCCCTACCAAAATGGTATCTTATTGTTGTTTTATTTTGTGTTTCCCTAATCACTAGGTTTAATTTTATTCACGTTTCTTCTTCAGTGAGTTCCCTAATTTACCTGTTTCTTAATTTCTCTTTGCTTCAATTTCCTTAGCTATACCGTTAGCTGTTGTTGTGAAGTAACTGTAATGAGATTAATATGGTTAGGCTGTGTGTCCCCATGCAAATCTCATCTTGAATTATAGTCTCCATAATCCCCACCTGTTGAGGGAGGGTCCAGCTGGGAGGTGATTGGATCATGGGAGTGGTTTCCCCATGTTATTCTCGTGATAGTGAGTGAGTTATCACGAGATCTGATGGTTTTATAAGGTAGTTTTCCCTACTCTTGCTTGCTCTTCTCTTTCCTGCCACCTTGTGAAGAAAACGGCTTGCTCTCCCTTCACCTTCCGCCGTGATTGTAAGTTTCCTGAGGCCTCCCCAGCCATGCTGAACTGTGAGTCAATTAAAGCTCTTTCCTTTATAAATTACCCAGTCTAGGGCCGTTCTTTATAGCAGTGTAAAAGTTGACTAATACAGAGAATATTCATTTATTAAACACTATTAGCAGTAGCTCACTGTCTTTTCTAAGAAAAATAATAGGTGAAAAATAACAGTCTTGTTCAGAAAGCCTTTTCTTTTTTTTTTTTTTTTTTTTTTGGGACGGAGTCTCGCTCTGTCTCCCAGGCTGGAGTGCGGTGGCGCGATCTCCACTCACTGCAAGCTCCGCCTCCCGGGTTCACGCCATTCTCCTGCCTCAGCCTCCCGAGTAGCTGGGACTACAGGCGCCCGCCACCGCGCCCGGCTAATTTTGTATTTTTAGTACAGACGGGGTTTCACCGTGTTAGTCAGGATGGTCTCGACCTCCTGACCTCGTGATCCGCCCGTCTCGGCCTCCCAAAGTGCTGGGATTACAGGCGTGAGCCACCGCACCGGCCTAGAAAGGCTTTTCAAAATTTCATTTTCTGTATTTAATATTCTATTTTTATTTATGTAATTTTAAAATTTGCTTTCCCTCCAGCCACAGAGAAATATTGCATACATTATATTCAGACGAGCAATAACAATAGACATACTGCAGGGACTGAATGGAATTACTTCTGTTCTGTTACTATAAGATGTACATTTGTTCATAGTGTTTCCTCAGCACTTTCCCCAGCACAAAGGTGTTAAATGAGCCTTATTCCTGAAAGTGTTATTAAACAGATGCCTAACTTTCTTCTCTCCCAAACCAGTAATATAGAATAATTCTCTCAATAAATACAAACAGGCAAATGTTGCTAGACTCTTTCATGTAAAAGTGTGGGGTTGTGTTCTTCCCTGCAGGGTAGGGGATGTGAAAGTAATCATAATAGTTAACATCTATTGGGTACTTACTGCCTGCCACAGCCTCCCTTCCATGAACTTTACATATGTTAATACTAAGCTGACCATGGGATGGGTACTATTAAATATCATCCCCATTTTAGTGGTAAGGAAATGAAAACACATGGAGGTTAAATTACATGCTTGAGTAGGTTTCACAGCGAGAAAGTAGCAGAGCTCTGATTCAAACTCAGGCCATCTTGTTCCAGAACCCCACTTACAACCATGAGGCTGGGCTTTCATGACCAATGCTTGACTAAAATAGTAACAGAGGGGAAAGGAACTAAAGGAATAAGATACACAAGGATGCACAAGGGGAGAAAAGAAAGAAGTAAGGGATAAGAGAAGAGAAAAAGAAAGAAAAATAGAGATATAGACAAAAGGGAGGCAATAAAAAAGGAATGGGGAAAACTACCCTCCAACCTTCTCATGCCACCAACACAATGACCAACTAACCCGAGCTTGCTCATATCAGCACTAATGAAATGCACTGCATTTTGGATTTGGTCTTCCTAATCCTCCCTAGTCTTTGACCTAGCCACCCCCTTCACTCCACCTATAGACATACTTCTTCTAATAGGGGAATATTGTCCCAGCATCTCCCCCTGCTGTACTTCTAAGGCTGACAAAAATTTTAAAAGATGAACTCTTACAAAGCAAAATGGGATCAACTCTATACTCATTGATTTGTGCTTTTAGGCTTAATACAGGCCAGTGGCATATGTACAAAGTGTGCCCTTAAAAAGTTATAGCAGAGATAAGATAGAAAAAAAATTATAGCAGAAACATTATAGAATTCTGATTTGGATTTCAAGTTCTCCTTAATTCATTAGGCTCCCCTCATCTTAGGCAGAGTAGAGAAGGTAATGAGAATCACTCTGTGACAGTGGTTCTCAACCGAGGACTGTTTTGGTGATGAAACAGTTGGTGATGTCTAAAACATTTTTAGTTGTCACTACTGGCAAGGTTGGAGGGAAAGCCGCTGGCATTTAGTGCATAGAAGCCAGGGTTACTACTAAAGACAGCCCCTCACCACAACAAATTATCTGATTGAAATGTTGGCAGTGCTAAAGATGAGAAACCTTGTTCCATGAGGCAATGCTACCCAGGCTCAAGTGAAAGCTCCTCTCTGGCGGCATGGGAATTTGTTCTCTAACAAAGATACAAGGACAGGACAGGTGACACTTTTCTTTCCAATCAAATTCTTCTTAGTTGGGAGTGGTGACTCATGCCTGTAATCCCAACACTTTGGGAGGCTGAGGCGGGAGGATCACTTGAGGTCAGGAGTTCAAGACCAGCCTGGCCAACATGGTGAAACCCCATCTCTATTAAAAATTACAAAAATGAGCCAGATGTGGTGATGTTTGCCTTTAGTCCCAGCTACTCGGGAGGCTGAGGCAGGAGGACTGCTTGAACTTGGGAGGCGGAGGTTGCAGGGAGAGGAGATTGTAGCACTGTACTCCAGCATGGGCGACAGAGCAAGACTCTGTCACAAAAAAACAAACAAACAAACAAAAAACAGTTCTTTTCCTTTCCAACTCCTTTCTGTCTGGCCTAAGGCCAGGCCATTTATTTAAAAAAAAAAAAAAAAAAAAAGGTTGTATAAAGATCCAAACCAATATATTTGCTTGCAATTTCTTGTCTGAGGTTTCTACCACTGATCATGGAATATTTTGCCAAAGGATTTTGTGAATGATATTATTTGGGTATCTCTTTAGAAAGCTATGGATTAAAATGAAACTGAGCAGGTGTTGTTGGGATAATAATAGAAGAAAAAAAGGGAAAATCTTTACTCCACTGAAACTGTCTAAGGAGTAATTATTACCCAATAATTAGACTCAGACACTTGGATTAATATTCCTTCTTTCAAAAAAAATTTACAGATTTGAATGTTGTTTATGTGTCTAATAATAATAATGTGATACATTTATGTGGAGATTCTAAGAATATAAAAACGTTTAATAATTGTATCTGAAATTGATACACTATTTAAAATTTTAAATACCACATACTCTGCTCAATCCTATGTACATGATTGTATTTTAGCCTCGTATAACCCTTTAGCAGATACGGAAACTAAACACTCAAGTTACTTGCCTAAGCTTATATAGGCTAGCATGAGGCAGACTAGGATTTTAATTCATGTTTTCTGACTCAAACCAAATCTAGCATTATTGACATAATATGATTCTGTCAATCTCATTATCCTTGTTCCCAATATCAAAGAATGGACTATATCTCTATTGGTAATTTATAAAATATGCCCCTAAATAAAAATCATGATTAAATTATATAAATATATTGCTATGGTATAATATGTTCATTATAAACATTCCAAAATAAAATTTCAACAATGAAAGCAACAAAGAACAAGTAAAAATAAAATTTCTCAAATATTATTTCTGTTCCTTAAAATCATCTTGTGTACATCCTGGGATTTTTTTCACCCCTTTCAGAGACCACTTGAATACTGAAGTCAGTTCTTCTTCACTGTATACATCAGACTAGGAGAGCCAGCCTATCTGTGCTTCTTCAGAAACTCTCTTAGAAATAGCTTCTTATCAGATCAGTATTGGATGTCAATCCCAGTTCAGATCCATACCTAAAACTAAATGGCACAATAGTAATAGGAGAGTATGACTCCCATCCATGAGAACAGTGCAATATGGTAGGGGGGGGGGCTTCTGCCCCCTCATCAACCATCAGGTTAAAAATAAAGTGTGACGAGGCAGACCCACAGCACAAGACTGAAAGCTTTCCAGCATTTCATTACAAAAGTCTTTACCTCAGAGTCCCAAGGAAATACACTTCTAGTTCCTGTCCTGTATGTCCTGTATTTCTTCTCCTTCCTTCTTCCTTTCCTTTCCTTTCCTTTCCTTTCCTTTCCTTTCCTTTCCTTTTTTTTTTTTTTTGACAGAGTCTCACTCTGTCACCCACGCTGGAGTGCAGTGGCACCATCTTGGCTCACTGCAACCTCCGCCTCCTGGGTTCAAGGGGTTCTCCTGCCTCAGCCTCCCAAGTAGGTGAGACTACAGGCGAGTGCCACCACGCCCAGCTGATTTTTTTGTATTTTTAGTAGAGACGGGGTTTCACCATGTTATCCAGGATGGTCTCGATCTCCTGACCTCATGATCCACCTGCCTCAGCCCCCCAAAGTGCTGGGATTACAGGCGTGAGCCATCGTGCCTGGCCCTCGTCCTATACTGCTTACACAGTAATTGTTCAAAATATATACTGAGGTCACTACTGAAAATTTAAAACTACTACAGAGTGAGGAAATCTTGGGGACATGAATTAGGTGCAGAAAGGCAAATTATAAATATACCATTTAATATTTTTATTTAATTTGGTTTACCAGGTACTAAAGCTTCTATAATTTCCCCCTGTTTCACTCCTTACCAGTACCCTTGCTTTAAACTTTTGTACAGATGGAACTCTCAGGCCTAACATGAGATGAGTGACGGACTTCAAGCTAAAAATGTAAAAGGGTGACCAAAAAACTCGGTAGTGAAGATAAATAATACTTTAATGCAATGTTTTATAAAAATCAAATTAATACGTAAAAATTCATGATGAACAAAATAGAACAATTTTAAATAATGACAGAGGAGTCTATCTGCTTCTTAGTGTTTCTAGGACTGTGGAAATAATATCCATTCTGTCCAGATGCTCCATGATTTACCTTCACATTTAGGTAAGATGATACTTTATTTCACTCCCCGATGTAAAAATATGCCTTTGATCTTAACTCTAGGAAATCTCCCTTCAGCAGACATCTTATGTTTTCAAGTCTGTTCCAGTTAAATTGCAATTGCTTTCTGTCAAAGTATAATGTTCCTATCTGGCTATGCCTTCAGCCTTTACAGTCCTTAAAACCTTCAACTTGTAGAAACAAAAAAGATATTAGAATATATTGCATGTAACTGTTTTCATCTCAACTAATAGATCATTTATTGGCTAAGTGGCTAATGTAATTTTTTTAGTGGGAAATTTAATGTAAGGATTCTGAGTCTTCTCATTAAGTAAAGGACAGGGATACATTGAGCATCACATTCAACCAGGATCATGGATTTAAAAGTTGTTTCTGTCTTTCTGTTCTATGTTTTGTGTCACTTCTTTCTTCTGTCTCATTGTCTATTGATCATTTTCACCGCATAGATCAAACTGGGGGAAGGTGGCCACCAACCAGTTGTAGGTTTGCGTATCCTCAGTTTCAGCCACCAGAAAGAAGCTGATACTACTCTTTAGCTCCAGTTTTGAAGTTCCTTGTGAAAGATTCATATCAGCCCAGCTTGGGAGTGTCTATGCCTCGATCAATCGACCTTGACCATGAGCACGACCTTGACCAATCTGGGCAGGGTCAGATTTTACCAGTTTGATGGTTTGTAGCATGTTCCCATTGTAACTGCATAGATAAAGAAGTTGGAGGTTGGACACTGTGGTTCACACCTGTAATCCTAGCACTCTGGGACACGAAGGGGGTGTTGGATCACCTGAGGTTGGGAGTTCGAGACCAGCCTGACCAACATGGAGAAACCCTGTCTCTACTGAAAATACAAAATTAGACAGGCATGGTGGCCCATGCCTGTAATCCCAGCTACTCAGGAGGCAGGAGAATCACTTGAACTCAGGAGGTGGAGGTTGCAGTGAGCTGAGATCGTGCCATTGCACTCCAGCCTGGGCAACAAGGGTGAAATTCGATTTCAAAAAAAAAAAAAAAAACCACAAAAAAGAAATTGGAGGGGGCAGGTCCCTCACTAAGTTGCTGCTTGGCAGAAAGAAAGCATCTGTACCTACCACAGAAATAATGTAGTCCAAGCCCTTTATATAATAAATAATGAAACTAAGCCTCAGAAACGTGGGTTGACCAGGACTAGAGAGAAAGCCAGAAACAAATCCCAGGTCTCCTTAGTGCCAGGCTCATGTACTTTTATTCAACAGACACTGACTGAGCATTCACTACATGCCAGACCTGCTTTCAGATGCTCAGGTTGGCTGCAGTAGTAAACAACACTATACTGCTTCTCAAAGCAAACAAATTATTTTCTGATCTATCTTCTAAACAGCTTCCTTTTTCTCACTGTCTCCAATCTTCCTTATTGAAAACTTCAGAAAATATTCACTTCATTCTGTCCCTTCATTGCTTTCCCATCTGCCAATGGACTCTAACATTATCTTCTCACAAATCTACATGAAGATTGCTTGCTCTGATAGACACACGGTCATGAGACACACATTTAACATACACAAAGCCTGTTTTTTTTTTTTTTTTGAGACGGAGTCTTGCTCTATCGCCCAGGCTGGAGTGCAGTGGCGCGATCTCAGCTCACTGCAAGCTCCGCCTCCCGGGTTCATGCCATTCTCCTGCCTCAGCCTCCTGAGTAGCTGGGACTACAGGTGCCCGCCACCAGGCCTGGCTAATTTTTTGTATTTTTAGTAGAGACAGGGTTTCACCGTGTTAGCCAGGATGGTCTCAATCTCCTGACCTTGTCATCCGCCTGCCTCGGCCTCCCAAAGTGCTGGGATTACAGGTGTGAGCCGCCGTGCCCGGCCAACATACACAAGGTTTTTGAAAGGACAAGGATATTTTCACTATATGGGAGGCACATTGTAAGTGGAGAGGAAAAAATACACTTTTATTTTTATATTACACCCCATTTACTCTTTTGCCTCAAGGGAAAACGTTTGTATGTAAAGATTGCAAATTCTTTGGGAGCTGTTTGGGAAAACCAAGAGGAAAATAAAAGGATGAACACTAAATTGAGTCATGGTTTATAGTGAGACATCACACTTGCCATTTGCTGGCGAAGAGACCTTCAGAAGTTCACTTAACTTCTCTGTGCTTTAATTTCATAATTTGTAAGAGTAGGGGCTAAATCTCTATTGAAATTATAGTCTCTACTCTTACTATGGTCTTAGAAGGATTTGAGAAGCCAATTAAATGTAAAATCCATTCCATTATCAAAATTCTACACTTCCACGATAGTAAGTGGTTTTGCTCTGCTTTATTTAGAGGTAAAGAGCTCTGCATTTTACTATTTGTATATAGATCCTGGATCATGTAGTGATGTTCATTAAATCAACCTTGTTTTTGAAAACAAGGTGGCTTTGTTTTCTAATGCTAGCATTATAATAAGTTGCGACCGTCATACTAAAAATACCTATGTAGGTAGCCACTGAAAAGCATCTCACACTGGTCCTATATACAAAAATCCCACCCTTCCAAATGATTTCTTCTGTCTCTGCTCACGTTAGAAGGCTAAGATATGGTATGAAAATGTAACACACATTATTCAGAGTTCTCCACACATTTCCTTCCTTGAAAATCTAAGCAAAGAGGGATGGAAGAAAAAACATTTCTTTTTTTGCTTACTGGATCACTCTAGTATGCTTATGTGATTGAATTTTTTTAGGCTAGCTTTAATTTCTTTATGACCTGGGCACATAGGTCAGTGTATGTATTTGTTGTCTGATATCAGAACATTTTCATATTGAATTCTATAAAAAATGATCTTGGACCAAGCATTTCCACATTACTCTGTGTTCCCTTGACTACCGGAGATAGCTACGCCTTGGTGGGCCCTAGAAGGGACAGCATGTGAAATGTGCCAGTTCCCAGAAACAGAATACAGTCCCTGTGGCTGGATTTTGGATAGGCCTTCCTGGAAGCAACCACTCAGGAGTGCTACTTTTAGCAACAATAGCTGTTAAGATATGATGCGCCAGCCAGGGCATTGTGCTAGATCTTTTCTAAGTCTCTTGAATGAGCCACTGTTTGGGAGTGCTTACCGAACTGATAGCTGAATGCTAGTCTTGATGTAACACAGCCATCAATGTGTTTCCCATCGTGGAAGTGTGGAGCGTACCACAGAAGTGGCCACAGAGGAAACCTTCTGGACTGGCAACTTTGCAAAGGGCATCGAAAACCTTTAAAAAACACAAAATTTATCTCAGTAATTCTATCTCTTGAGAATTTGTTCTAAGGAAATATGTAGCATATTGGCTGGCACATGGGAAATATGCAAAAAAGTTAGCTGTTATTATATAGATGGTCATCACAGAGTAATTCGTAATGGTGAAAAATTTCCATCAAACCTAAATATCTGGGCTGGCGCGGTGGCTCATGGTTGTAATCCCAGCACTCTGGGAGGCTGAGGTGGATGGATCATCTGAAGTCAGGAGTTCGAGACCAGCCTGGCCAACATGGTGAAACCCTATCTCTACTAAAAATATAAAAATTAACTGGGCATGGTGGCACGTGCCTGTAATCCCAGCTGGGAAGCTGAGGCAGGAGAATCTCTTGAACCCAGGAGGCGGAGGTTGGAGTGAGCCGGGAGAGCGCCATTGCACTCCAGCCTGGGTAACAGAGCAAAACTCCGTCTCAAATAAATAAATAGAAAAATAAACCTAAATATCCAAGAAAAGGAGATGCTGCCCCGAAAAAGTATGTTGGTGGTTTCCAAATTGTGGTGTGCAACAGAATTTCCTGAGGAATTTGTTAAAAATAAAATTGCCCAGGCCTCATTCAAAATATTCTAAGAATAACTGATAAATTCTAGAGATAAGAGAGAAGTTTGGCTTTATGTGAACTCAATATACAGTATAGCAGGACTATTAATTATGCTTAAAATATTATTAAGTCAAAGACTTACTGATTTTTCCTAGCTAGCTTATCTCCCAACCAATCAGTCTGTTTTAAAAGGATGTATTAAATCCTTCAGGTCATTGAAAGCAGGCCTGACTTAAAGGTATCTCTCATGCAATGCGGGTTTCTTTAAATGGCCATCGCTATAAAAAGTCTTTTCCTCTCATCCTCTAAATTATATCATCCTCTCTCTCTGGATAGCTAGATTAGATTAGACAGATAAATTCTGGATAGATAGATTAGATAGATTAGATTAGATAGATAGGTTAGATTAGATAGATAGATAGTATATCTCCATCTAGTTCTATTATCTCTCTCTCTCTCTATAATAGAACTAGAGATAGAGAGATATTATCTCTATCATCTTTCTATGGATATCTCTTTAATAAAATAACATTTTTTTCTAAGAGGAAAAGTCCATTTGGGGTAATAATTCACATTTGGGGCTATCTTTCAATCTGCCTTCTCTGAGAGTGTTTTTATAACATCTGTATTGGATTGAAAGGTAGTTGGAAGGCTGTAGTTGTGTATAGTAAAAACATTTAACTACAAACTCTGAATGTTATTCTAGCCTCTAGAAAAATAACTATGTAGCTATAGTTCCTGTTTCGCTCAAAGAAATATATATACCCCCAAAATGGCCAGCACAGGATTTCTTTCTTCCAGATGACACATTACTTCAAAAACCAATGTAATAGAATATATTGACTTGGGAAATTCTAAGATTTTTTTTTTTCTGGGTATTCCTTGCTGTTTACCATTATTGACTCAAACCATAAACCCGGCCCATCAGCAGCAGAGTGACTCAGTGAGTGTGGATATGTCATGTTTTAAGGAGAGTGTTAAAGTCTTAATGTCTTATTTCTTTCCACATAACAACCTCCCTAATAACAGCAGCTTACAATTGTGTAATGCTTATCTGTGTCAGGCACAGCTCAGATCACTTTATCTTAGTACTTACATGTTTAGCTCTCACCCTGTAAGTGTGTAGTAGCATTATTCACTCCCATTTTACAGATGAGAAAACCTGATCCCAGAAAACTTAAGGCATTTATCCAAAGTGACAGTTACACACATGCATGGTCCATGAAGATTTGAACCCGAGAATTCTGAGAGTCTTCACATGTAATCTCGAAGCCCCCATTTTAAGTATACTGCCCAAGGGCCGAGACTTTTGCTTCCACTGCTGGAGAAGCTGTGGGTGCAGGAGAGAATGCAAAGGACTCAGAGGCACAAAGAGGTACCTTAAGACAAAGTAAAGTGAGAGTTCTGATGGTTGCAAAGTAAAGCCATGAGAAGAGCCTGGATAGAAATCCTGCTCATCTCTGCTTTTGGCTAGCTAAGGCCCCTTAGTAAAGGTATTTCATTTTTCAGAACCTCAGTTTCCTGCCATAAAAAGCTGTTGATAATACACTTTCAGTGTGCTGTCATAATTAAATAATATATGCACAATAGGCACAGAGAAACCTTAGCTGTCATCTACCTCCATCTCCCAACAGGTGCAAAGAAAGAAACTTGAAATCTTTAAATTTACTAAATTAAATAGATAGATATCTGAGTAGGCTTTTCTTAGGACTAGAAAACAAATCAAAACAAAGCAACAAAACAAAAACTTAAAAAAAAAAAAAAGCTGGCATTTGTAAACATTAGTTTTCATTAATTTCAAATGTTCTTTTTTATTGCTCTCTTAATTTTTTAAATTTCTGCCTTCCTCTTTCTCTTCTTTCTCCTCTTCATTCCATTTCTCCCTTCATTTCTTAGTAGAATATTTTTTGAAAATGTGTAGCTTTGACTCAGCTAAATAAGGGGGCAGAAGGATCAGCTTCTACTGAGGCCATGAGACCTATGGAAAGCTGAGTGCCCTGGGGGACAGCCCAGCTGCAAAACAGAAACACAGAAGAGTGGGCTGAGCTGGGAGATGAGTATTCTAAAGGGAGGAAGTATGGGGATGACGAAAATTGCAGATTCTTTCTGGCCTAGGGTTTACTTCCTGGGATTTACGAAGTTCTGCTTTGCTTAAATATATTTGATTTACTTTACTAAACTGTGGTCCTTTACCTGGGCTGTCTTTTTTTTTTTTTTGATGGAGTCTTGCTCTGTCGCCAGGCTGGGGTGCAGTGGTGTGATCTCAGCTCACAGCAACCTCAGACTCCCAGGTTGAAGCGATTCTCCTGCTTCAGCCTCCTGAGCAGCTGGGATTACTACAGGCGACTGCCACCACACCCAGCTAATGTTTGTATTTTTAGTGGAGACAGGGTTTCACCATGTTGGTCAGGATGGTCTCGATCTCCTGACCTCGTGATCCTCCCACCTTGGCCTCCCAAAGTGCTGAGATTACCAGCGTGAGCCACTGTGCCTGGCTTACTTGGGCTGTCTTATACTACCTTTTATATTCCTTTAGAAACATTCGAGTTGTTTCAGGCACATGTCTCATTGACAATCCAAATTGCGCATTAGAATAAGAAAGTGTATCTTCCCCTTTGGTTCTATCTCTGTGTGTAAACAGGAAAGAACTAGATTCTGGGGTCAAAGAGTTCTGGGTTGAACTTTAGCTCTGCTACTTATTAGACAGTTGACCTTGGGCAAACTACTTAACCTCTCTGGCTGTCCTTATCTGTAAAGTGGAAGTAAGAATAGTAGCAACCACATAGGTTTGCTGAGATAATAAAATGAGATAATACATGTAAAGCACTAGCATGGAACTGGAGACTAAGAAGTGTTCATTATATGGTAGCTACTATTCTTATTTTTTAGTCTATTTTTCTGTCTCCCACAAGTGCCTATTTAATACAGGTTTGTTGAGCAAACTATAATATATGAATGAAACAAGGATATACTATTAGAGAGAACGACATAACAAAAGGCTTCTTTTCAGGGGTTTGAATAATTTTAGTATTGTAGGTTATATTTGAGATCCAAATCATAAGCAACATAGAAATATGAAAATAGAGTTATATCCTGTACAGTTGTCATAGTGGTTAGGACATCTTATTTGTATGCATAATTTTTTATTATCTTAACTACCTTAGTAGAATACCATATTATTTTATATGTTGTTTAAAAAAGCAGGTCATGAAACAAAAATAACTAATTTAAAATCGAACAATTCAGTCCAATTTTAAAGACTAAAAGAGTAGTTATATTTTTCTTCACCCCGCCCGCCCCCCAAACCCTGAATTAGCAGCTTTTTGCATGGAAGAGGCTACCTAGCAGATACCTTTCTGCCTCTAGGTAGCTTAGTTACTTTTATTCCACTTCAGTTAAACGTATATTTTTTATTCATATACCATGTACTAGCCTCCTGGGTTTCAAAAATGAGCAAGCCACAATTGTAACCCTGGAAAATAATAAGATTGCCAAAGTGTTGAGAACATGAAAATTGTGCTTTTGAGGAATGTGGTTGAGCTCATGTGTGCTTTTTATAAGACTAGGGTGTGATCAACCTAATCATTCCTTCTGTGTCCTAGTTATAGAACTTGGTGTTTATATGTATTTTCCAGGTTGTTGGTTTACTAGGTTAGTGCCTATTTATTTTACATCTTGTGAATGACAGTCAAAATTTATGCCCCAGAGTCAGAAGCTTGGGTGAACCATTTGCTAAGGCCTGAAAACTACCTTTCTCTCTCACACAAGCAGTTGTTGTAATCAAATTGGCTCCATGCCTAGAGCAGGCTGTGTGACTCAGTGACAGTTGCAATCAGAGCATGGAGTTGGAGACAAAGAAGTCATAGATCAGGAAATCACAGTGATGATGGCCAATTGGGATTGGATAGTTTTATATGAGTGGAATTTTTTTTTAAAGAATTTTTTTTCTTTAAATATCATTCATCAAAGACACATTTAATCCTGTTACTTTTGCATGAGATTTTAAAAATTTGTTCTGGTAATCCTCTGTTCAACACTACAAGTAATTCTGTATCAAGAGAAAGCTCCACACATTACAACCACCATTCAGCATTTCCAATGCTCTTAGATGCACGCTTGATAAGTTTAGGGCTTATATGCCTACTCTCACTTGAATTAGATCCACTTTTTGAAGTCACTTTGATTTTAACAACCACCCCAGGCTAGATTCAATTATTTCTAGTTAACAGAATTGATTTTAAGACAAATCTGAAGGTAGAAGTTTTCAAATATTTTGAAGCTCACAACATATGTTTTGTGTTTAAAAAGGATGAAACCCTTCAGTTTTATATTCATTAATCTAGTTATCAATAGTTAAAAATGTACATGGCAAATGGTAATAAATACTTATATTGATTTGTGACTATAGATCAACTTTAAGGGGAAAATGTATATAAAAAAATAGGGAAAAATGAATAAGGATGAGAAGTTGTGGTAGTTATAACACAATTTATTTTTTTCTCTTTTTATGGTATCAGATATATAGTAATACAGCGTAGAAATATTTTGGTGACATCAAAGAAATCATTCTTAATTGCATAGTTGAGTAGTTGAGTAGAACTGCTGTATGACCAAGTATCTCAGTCCTCTTATGCTGCTGTAACAAAATACCTGAGACTCGGCAATTTATAAATAATAGAAATGTATTTCTTACCATTCTGGAGGCTTGAAGGTCCAACATAAGGTGCTGGCAGGTTCAGTATCTGGTGAGGGCCTGGTATCTGATTCCAAGATGGCACCTTGAGTTCTATGTCCTCACATAGTAGAAGGTGGAAGGGCAAAAAGGGCAGAAGGCCATGTGAAGCCTCTTTTAGAAGGATCTTAACCATTGTAAAGAAGGAGCCCTCATGACCTAACACCTCCTAAAGGCCCCACCTCTTAATATTGTTGCATTGGAAATTAAATGAATTTTTGAGGGGCACAAATATTCAAATAATAACACTGGGTAAGGATGAGCGTAATCTTGAGATAGTACGGCACTAGAATCTGAAATAGTGTTCTCACGCACATAAACTTAAAACTTTGGGAGTGGAAAACAACTATTCTACACTGTAGTTGGGAAATACTCTTACTTTTGCTGTTACTTTTGTACTTGGGTAATGTTCCTTAACATGAATCCCAGAATTCTGTATGAGGATTGAAAATGCCATTGAAAAAGTCCTGAAGAATTGTGATGCAATTTGAAATAGAGTAATTGTGTGAGGATTAAACCACATCATTCCAAAGCGAAGAGCTATTACTTTTGGAAAGAGTTGAAGTGACCATTGCATGTGATTTAGTTGGGTGTGTACTTAAGGTGAACAGACTTGTAAAATTAGATCACTATGCCAGGGTCTCCAGCCCCAAGGGATGCATACGAGGAATGTGCTAAGTGCATATATTTGCGTCGTTATGTTATTGTAGTATTGCATATTTAACCTTATGCAATAAATATTGTTACTATCAACAGATGACAAAACAGTGGCTCAAGTAAGCTAAGAAACTTATGCAATACCTCAGAGCTAGTACATTCTAAATCAAGGATTCAAACACTGATCTACTGTCTCTAAGGCCTACAGGCTTAATTGGCACAGCGTGTTTCTTGAGAAGGACCTCAGAATTATTGTGAGAATACTGGAAAGAGCATTTGATTTGGAGTATGATGAGATCTGGATTAAATCTCATTTCTGTCTCTTACGGGCCCACAGGCAAGTTACTTAAGCTTTGAGAGTCAGTTCCCTGGTAATATCTACTTTGCCGTATTGTCATAATATTAGAGATAATGTCACATGGTCCATATTCAGTATGTGGTAGTTGTGATTTAACTGTTATCTCTGAGTCCAAACAGAGTTATAGAGAAAGAAAGCTATGTCAAATTTGGAGTGCACTTGACTTTGTCATTAACCAAGGCTACTGGTGGTTATTTGATAATTTATCTCTAAATTCAAGTATGACCATTGCTGGAGGAAAGAAGACTGTGGAATGCATACTCCTATATTTCACACAACTTAGAAAATGAAGCCCATTTATTTAATTTACACCAGAGCTTCTGGCACCATGTAAAGTCTTCCTCTGGAGGAAACAGACAACAGGCTAATTTCCCAAGGAGGGAGAAACAATTAGCTAATTCATGAACTGAGGTTGTAGTCACAGTATACTCTTTTGGCCAAAGATAATCATCCCTTAGCTTACTTAAATAACACCAAACCAAGATTACCAATGTCATTACAGGAAGTGCTGCTTAAGGATAGGTCAAGCCATCCGTTTGAAATTCAGAGATATCTGGGATGCTCAGAGACTGTGTTAGAGCTGGAAGGGATTTTAGAGCTCATTGATTTCAGATCTCTCTCTCTCTCTCTCTTTTTTTTTTTTTGGTAGGTGCGAAAACTGAAAACCAGAGAAAGGAAATGCTGTGGCCAGGTCCATATGATACTGTGAAATATTTCTCATCTTGATTTTCTCCTGGATAAGATCCTGGGGCTTGGTGAGAAGCGTAATGTGTAGGGGTTCTAAAAGCCAGAAGCCTTGCTAAATTTAGATTTGGTTCTTGCTTATGTAATTTTCCCTGTGTTTTCAATTATTTATACAAATATATTATTTATATATGTCTGGAACTTGTGCTTTTAGCACTCAATAAGCAGGAATAATTTATAGGATTACGGAGTGCTTCCTGTCCTTACCTTTCAGAGTATGTTCTTTTGCATTGTTAATTAATTGTTATATTTCAGCCTTGTGCAACTTCCTTTTCCAGCAGTCTTGTGGTGGTGCTTAACTAGTCAGAGAGATAGGATCTATATTTATCATCATATGCATGTTCCAAAATCCAGGTTAATTATTTTATTAGCCATTTCTCTAGCCTTG
>NW_012103698.1:5841878-5865178 GCF_000951045.1 Mandrillus leucophaeus
GGTGGGGGGGGAGGGGCTGGGTGTCGGTGGCATGACCCAGCCGGTCATGTTCCTTAAGTACAGTGAGAGCCTACTGAAAGAGGAAGCCAGCTTCCAAGCCTCAATGGAAGTTGCCTCTGCTTCAAGTTTCTTTCTTGCCTCCACTTTTCAAAAACAATCTAGTTCTCGACCTATGCTTTTCTCCACCCTCCCTCAACCCCTTTTTTCCTCTGCTGCCTTGCACTGGCCTCAGGCACCTGCCTGGGCTCCTGACCATGGGTCTGGATTTGGGCTACTGCTAGAGATGCTGCCTCTCTCTATACTCCTCCCTTCCGATTGTTCCCCACATCTGGCCCTCCTTTTCCTTGATTCTCGCCTTGTCTTGGATTTCAGAGATTCGGGCCCTGCAACCCACGGGACTGGATGACAGCTGCTAAGAGTCAACCCGGCACATACCCCAGAGTGGTGCTTGCATGTGAGGAGGCCTAGGCACCCTGGGAGTCGAAGGCCTGAAAGGGGCTCCAGGGGCTGAGGGTTGAGCAAGGTAGCAGCGCACCATCTACTTGTGCCTTTTTCTCCACAGTCTCCTCAGTATTCCCTGGAGCAAATGGAGAGAGGTCTTGGTGTTTCCCCCTGAGGCTGGAGTATATCGCTCTGTAATCATAGGTTTGAGAAGAGGAAATACAGTGAGATACATAAACTCCCCCACAGTGAAAAGGAGGACAGAGATTTGCAAAGAGAGGTGCGTTTTTTGGCTACTGTCATTTAAAGGCATGAGGCTGGCAGGGCGCAGTGGCTCATGCCAGTAATCCCAGCACTTTGGGAGACCGAGGCGAGAGGATTGCCTGAGCTCAGGAGTTCAAGACCAGCCTGGTCAACATGGTGAAAACCCATCTCTACTAAAAATACAAAAATTAGCCAGGCATGGTGGTAGGCACCTGTGATCCCAGCTACTTGGGATGCTGAAGCAGGAGAATCGCTTCTGGGAAGCAGAGGTTGCAGTGAGCCGAGATTGTGCCACTGCACTGCAGCCTGGGCAACATAGCAAGACTCTGTCTCTAAAGAATAATAATAATAATAATAATAAAAAATAATAAAAGCATGAGGCCTTTGGCTGTGATGGAGTCCTTTGAGCTTAGCCTTTCTTGGATTCCTTCTGTTCTTTTGACGGAGCCATCAGGTGAGCAGCCCACTCTCAGACCATTGGCCCTGAAGCTGAGCAACTAGCTTACCACAGTCATAGGTGTTAATAAGTACGTAGACAATCTATGCCTTTGGCCTGACATGAAAAGACAACAGAATATAAACAAAATAATTCATAGGAAAAAGGGCCATTGAAGAACTTTCCTCTTTCCTTTTCTCAACGTTGTCAGCAATTTGTTTTCTTTTCATGACATGCTAAATAGGTATCGGGCATAATACAGTGTACTAGGTTGACAGTATGTATTGAATGAAGGATCGATGGGTGATGAAAGGGCATCCCAGTTTAAAATATGGAATTCTCCCGACCTGGGCTTGTTCATACTGGGAACACCTTCTGAAACATCATACATACCTCAGGAGCCCTGACAGCAGCTTTCAAGTCTTAAGGAATACAGCTGCAGATGCTCCTGGTTAGGTGAGACTGATTGGCCACAGCACTGGCCATCTGGAGCCTGCCTCCCTGGTCTATTTGTTCTCTAGCACACTTTGACGGATAAATGCCAGAAGATTCTGGTGCCTTGTGGGGCCAACTAGATGGTCAGGGAACTCCACCCAATACAAGCTGATTAGGCCAAGTAGGCAGTAGTTAACTGTGTGAAAGGTGAAGGAGAGGATTCTGGGAAAGATACTATAAATGCCCCAGGCAATGAGTTTTCCTAAATCTGGCCACAAAGTGTGTATTAGCTCCTTATTTAAAACATCTTAATTTTTAAGAGTAATTTATGTTTGTCATTTAAAAATATAAAAACTTAGATGAATATAAGGTAAAAAGTCCCCCTCCTGTGTGGTGATGCCCTAATCCTACAATTTGAGTAAGCACAGCTAACAGTGTCTTGTTTGTCTTTCCAGGAGTGTTTAGTGCATGTGTATCTGGTATAGTGAATGGGCTAGACTAAATAGGGTGAAATCAGAAAAGCAGCTTTGTTTTTTTCTCTAACCCAAGCCCTTCAAACCCATTCACTAGTCTCCCTCCATAGACCTTGGACAGTATTTTGAGCAGATCCTATGGCTTTTCTAAACATGTCTAGATGTTAAAACATTCTTTTATTTTAAAATGTATTTAAAAGGTCAATCTGATCAAAATCAAAAGTTCCTTCTCATATCTCACTTTAAACTTCTCCCCTCTCCTTAGTTTAGGCCTGGCCTTGGGTCAGAAATCTGCAGTGAGGAAGAGGAAGGTGGGATTTGGCTTGTCTGTCCACTCTGCCTGTGTTTCCCACTCCTCTGGATCCCCTGCTGAACCTGGCTACTCCAGGACCGAGCTGAGGGGCAGGAGGCGAGGTAACAGAACAAGGTCTTGCTCAACAGGTGCTTTGTAATCAGACCAGTGCCCTCTGGATAGTGCATACCTAATGCTGGCTTTTTCCTTTACGGATGGTTTTATAGGTTTTTCAGAGAATGCCCTCTGCTGAAGCAGCATTTTTGTTCTCTGTTCTCTGAACCATTTGTTTTGGGAGATGCTCTCTCAGCCTAGCGGAGTGGTTCACCTCCTTCCACAGAATGTTTCAGCTGGGGTTATCTTGGCCTGGCAGCCAGCTCTCTGGGGGCAAGTTCTTTTCAAGGTGGCACTAGCCTGGCAATCTTCCAGGAGGATCGCTTAGCCCATGGGAGAGCTTGGCATCATTGCCCCACAGAAGCCTGGAAGAACAGCCTATTCCCACCACAGCCCTCTTTCTTTGCTTCATCCTAGCTTCATCCTCAACAGGCAGGCACTTCGTTCTGTACCCCTGAGTTCTAGGGAACAAAGGTCAACTCACCTAAAACTTCTCTCACTACACTCTAAAAGAGGAGGAAGCCCTCTGAGTTTTTGAAGACTGGCAACAGTCGAGCTGGGGGTGGGATGGATTTTCTCCCTCTAGTGAGCCCCCCATTCTCTCCAAAGTTCTCTCTTTTCCTCTAACTTGGCACCCTGTGCAGCTTCTCTCATGAGGCGGGCAACCCCCTGGAGCTCTAACACTACTGGGCCAACAACTCTTATCCAGGTTCTCCTCTTCTTCCTCACTCTGATCAACCTCTAATATCCTCTTACATAGAGACTGACGGTAGGTGATGGGCTAAGGGTCACAGTATAGGGTTTCGTTCACCGTTTAGCAAGTCCTAAATGGATAAGATAGCACCTCTATTTAGAACATGGGGGAACATGTTACCAGCTGTTATCAATTTTGAAACCTCAGCCCAAATTCAGAGACAACAGGAAAAGTACACACACACACACACACACACACTTCTAAATATTGTATATCCTTTTCTTAACTTCAAATGGGAGTATACGATTCTTACTGTTTTGGAACTTGTTTTCTTCACTCAAGAGCTTATCTTAGACATCTTACCTTGTCATACATCCAGATTACTGTGTCTTTCTAATGGTCTGGAACTGTGCACTGTATGTTCATTTTCAGGTTTCCATTATTACAAACAGTGTTAAAATGAACAATCTTTGTACACTTTTGAAAGCATATCTGCAGAATAAATTTCTACAGAGAGAATAACTTTGACTTCGTAAGTAGGACTCTAATGTGTCTTGCTAATTTGCCAGTTTTCTATCAGTTTTCACTCTCGCCATTAAGAAGTAGAATACCCATTTCTCCATACTTCCACCAAAAGCATTGAAATGTTTTTCAATGTGATAGGTAAAAACATCTCTACCTTATTTTAGTTTGTGTTCAACTGTAAACATGGTTGAACATCTTTCCATATGTTGCTTGGTCTTTGATATCTTTTTTTCCAAGTGGCCTTTTCACATCCTTTCTTCATTTTTGTACTCATGATTTTCATATTGATTTTTAAAGAGCACCTCACATGAAGGACATTAGCCATTTTCTGATATGTGAAATACAAACATCATCTCCAGTTCTTCTTTGATACATTGGCTTTGTGTGTATCTTTTATTTCTCTTCTCCAAAGAAGTTTTACAGTTTAATGTAGTAAATTCATCAGTATGCATTTGTGGCATCTGGATTTTATGACATCCTTAGGTTACAAAAATATTCCCCCATTTTCTTCTAGTGTTTTTATGGCATCACTTTTTTTTTAACATTTAAGTTATTGATCTTTACAGAATATATTTTAGGGTAAAGTGTGAGCTTATTTTTACCTAACAAAGCAAACTTTTACGTTTATTTTTACTTATTTTTCATTTTAAAATAATTTTTAATTGATTATTTATTTATTTATTTATTTTAGAGATAGGTTCTCTCTCTGCTGCCCAGAGTGGAGTGCAATGGTATGATCATAGCTCGCTGTAGCCTCAAACTCCTGTGCTTAGATGATCCTCCTGCCTCAGCCTCCTGAGTAGCTAGGACTGTAGGTGCATACCAAAGCACTCAACTAATTTTTTTTTTTTTTTTTGGAGAGAGAGAGTCTCACTGTTGTGCTCAGGCTGGTCTTGACTTGCCAAGCTCAAGCAATCCTCCCACCTTGGCCTCCCCAAAGTGCTGGGATTACAGGCATGAGCCACCACACCCAGCCCTCAAAGCAAACTTTTTGCCTCTTAGACTTCTGTAACTCCTCTTTCTCTTCTTCACATCACTAAATGAAAATCTAAATCCCTTTAACCAAAGCTTCCCACACAGCTAAAGGCAAAAGCAAATACAAAAGGTAAATTTTGTATGTGTGTTTTAAATAATGCCCACTGCCCACTTTCCAGAAATCTTAGCCTGAATTTTCTGGGCATTGGTCTCATGGACCAGTGCTTATTTTCATGGCAGTTACAATGGGTTTTCAGATCAGGTGATAAAAAGAGGCAAGGATATTTGCTCCTTCTTATTTTTATAGCAGATGCCAGGAGAGAGGAAGTAATAGGCCCAAGGTCATAGAACAAATTAGAGTGTTGAAATTCAACATTCTGAGTCATCGAGCCTGTTGCACTAATCATTGGACAATATCTTTACAAAGCACAGGTAGAAAGCATTCTTCTTATTGCATCACTCACCAAATTACATAATCCACAACAAAAACAGCTAGAGGGCAGTGGGCAGAGTAAAGCTTAGCCCACTGACATGCACAGATGTTTTAGTGAATTGGGAAAATGGCCTGCTCATAGAGATCATATATAATAATTGACAATGTGAGTCAGACTTGGGCCTCATTCAGGATTTATCTTATCCTCTTAATGAAATTGCTGATTGTTTTGACTTGCTCCTCTCTGTCTGTTTCAAGTTGCCTGACAGTGTGTTTCAGAGACAGGCTTGCTGGTCTGAGGCTCTATTCTCAAGTGCTGAATTATAGCGTCCATTAAGGAGTTCAGAAGATCTGTTTGGAGAGGCAGGAATCCAGCAAAGCTTCTAATTTTTCCATGATGACTGATGGATTTGGAGCACTCTTAAGGGGTGGCTGTATAATGCTAAGTGTTTAGCATGTGCCAGCTTTGTCACCTTACATGAACCCTGTAACTACCTTTTATTCCAGCCTCATCTTCATAGGCTACCAAGAAGTGGTAGGTGGGAGGGGGGAGTAGGAGGGGGCTGCTGCTTCAGAGGGAAGAAGATTTCTGACTTTGGGAGTAGGGAGAGGTGGGAGGGAATGTGGGGAGTGAAGGGGGAGGCACCAGAAAAAAAAAAAAAAAAAAAAAAAAAAACCCTGCCTGTGTCCTAATTACCTGGAATATTCCCTGCTTGGGTTTCATAGGTCATTGGATTTCCTCCAGAAATGTTGTTTTGCAAAGGCTGTGTGTAGTAAGCAGACCTGCTGGTGAATAGGACATCCCTTCCTAACAACAGGATATGGAAGAGTTCAGCTCCAGGAAGATCTCTGTGCCCAAAATGGTGGAAAGAAGTCGGAAATGGTCTCTGTATGGCCAGCTGCTATTTTCTGTAAACTCAAGTGGCTCTGGGGATCGGCCCCAGCACCTCGTAATACTGGGAGACTGTGTTTAATGTTAGGTGCCTGAAGTTCTTCAGTTAGTTTGTGGTTTATGTGGTTAGTGCTGACAGCATCAGCTAAGTTGGAGTTACAGGCAGTGATTGTGCTTGTCATAGAAATGGTTCATTCCTTGATGTGCTTTCAAGTGCTGTGTCCTATGAATCCTCTTGGCAAGAAAACCATCCTCCACCCTAGCACTTAGTTAATAAATATGGCTTGAAATGCAGCCAAAAATGCATATGTTTGCTGTGCTGTTAGATTCCTTCTTGAAAGGGAAAAGCTCTTCTGAAAGTGATGCACAAAGGATTCTATTAATTAGAAGAACTTATAATGTCTCCCTATGGAATAAAGAAAAAATAATAGCCTGTATTGCTACTCCACTAGTTCCTTTGTTGGACAAAGTTTATTGCTTTTGCTCCTAGCAAAAAAATTGCGGCTCTGACCCCTCAGTTGTCTCTCTTATCCTTGTGCTGTGCATATACAACTATTCATTAATGTCAACAAGACTTATGAGTGCATATCCGGTGGGGCGGAGGCAAAGGGACTAGATCCCAAAGTCAACATCTTTGCAATACATTCCAAGATGAAAATGATCAAAGTCTCATTACTCTTCAATGACTAACAGAAAACAAAGTAGTTCATTCAGGACACAGGTTCGAGATGAAACAGAAGATTTTAATTTTTTTCTGATTTATGTTCATATATGTACCAGATCCAAAAACATTTCAAGTCAAACTTGTCCCTAGGTATGGTAAAAGAGAGTCATTGGAGCTCACTTGAAAATAGAATTTCTAGAAAGTAATTTAAACTTCCAGAAAGCTAGAGGGGGAAAGAGCAGCCAACCAGGCAGAAATCAGGTACTAAAGATTCTGAAACACACTTGGGTGAGTATCATCAGAGGGAAATACGCGTGTTGGATGAAGTAGCTAGAGAGAGAGGCCTTCATGCCCCTGAGGGAACAGAGAGATTTCTTAGCTTGTTTCTGCCTTGATGAGTGATGAGTGTGTAGTTAGAGTAAAAAGGGCTCCTAAGAAGACTTAGTCTCAATTCTAAAACCACTGCTTCCAGACCATCGTTTTATTCTGGGGTTAGTACACTCCTCTTTTCCTTTGTAAGTTGCACTGTGTCTTCTGTGTCCCCTACAGATTTATACTCCACCCTTTTCCACTCTGGACCCTATAAGGCTGATGTCTATGGACTACATCAACTGGGCTCCCTTGCCTCTGGCTTCTTTTGGGGTTTGGCTAATGGAAAGGACTGGCAAGAAGTCAGAGGGTGGCAGGAAAGAGAGGTGGATCAACTTATTCCCTACTGCCCTTGCTGCCAACCCTCTGGTTATTAGTGGCTGTGTTCCTTAGAAAAGGCCACAGCTCCTGTCAGGACCCTTTCCCACTGTGCAGGTCTCCCCGGGATCCAACAACCACTCCTTTCCCTTAGCTGTCAGGCCTAGGATTGCTGGTGACTTCTCTCTTTTGCTAGTCCAGAGATGTTTCACCATCCTTACTCTTTCAATGAACCATCTGTTTTCTGCTAGAATTACGACATGGATATCTATCCATATCAGCATGGCTACTAAGAACAGAAAGCAAACAGCCAGTCCCTGATCTGGATGCAACAATCATACTTTACAGTGTTGTGGGTTTCTGGTAGTTGTTCTACCTTTGGAAATGTTATTCACAGGCTCCCATTATAAATGGTCACTTCTGCTGTGTTTTACCTCTAGCTTCTGGCCATATTAGCTGAAGTGACAACCTTGGCCTCTCTGCTCTGACTCTGTCTTGCTTTGGATAATTTAAGTAAGTGCTTCCTATGAGTCAGGTCCTGTGCTAAGCTTTTTTACTTATATATTTTATTAAATCATCACAATAAGTAGGTACTATCTTTGTCCATAGGTCACAAATGAGAAAACTGAGGTGCAGAAAAAGCTACTGAAAGTCACACAGCTAGGAAGAGCAGGCATTCAAATTCCATTCTGCTCTAAACTGCTAAGCTCTGATGCCAGCTGATCCTCTGGCTTAGATCTCAGAACTCACTATCATTATATGCCATGTTTCTACATACATTGGTTCTTCCTTTGTGTTTTCTAAACCATGGGGTATCTTAGCTATTCAAACTGCTCACTGGGCTTCTAGTCCTGGCCCATCTCCTGTTCCTCCCAATCTGGAGCTTGATCTCTGTTTTAGTCTGCCATAAAAAATACTCCTGGGGGGCTTAAACAATAGAATTTATTTCTCATGGTTCTGGAGGCTGGAAGTCCAAGATCAAGGTACTAGCATCCTAGGTTTCATTCTGAGGACTTTCGCTCTGAGGCCAGTTGCTCTGTGTGTGTGTGTGTGTGTGTGTGTGTGTGTACATAAGGTTGTCTTTGTGCACATGAGGAGAGTTCTCTGGTGGCTGTTACTCTTCTTAGACACCAGTTCTATCAGATTCGGGCTCCATCCTTACGATTTCATTTAACCTTTATTACCTTCTTAGAGGTCCTGTCTCCAGATATTCACATTGAGGGGTAAGGCTTCAACATATGGACACTGTGGGAACACAATTCAGTCCATACAGTACCTCTTTAGGAACCCAGACTTAGCATTGATTCCGAGTCATCATGGTCAAAAACAAAAATCAGATCCTCCAAGGGAGGAAAAAAATTCCCTCCCCCTCATACCTACAAGGTGTCAATCTTTCTAAATTCTTATAAATGAGTGAACTTTTTTCAAAAGCATTTAGAAATATGTTAAACTGTACACATATGAGGACCTTGATTAACATACTATTTACTTTTAAGGCATCCTATTCTAACTTCAGGCAGAGCAATATTATGTCATCCTAGTAAGATGCGGTCTATGTCATATTTAATATTCTATGTGAACTTACACATTTCCGAAGTGGCCAGGATTTATTTGTACAACATGAGAAGGGTGTGGAGAGGACAGCTGCCAGTCGTAGATAAAAACACACTTGGAGGTGTTTAATTAAGAGAAGAGAAGGAAAAAAAAGCTTTGAGGATGAAGAGAAGGGGATGGATGAAATGTTTTATCCTTTGACAAACGTGTTTTCCGTAAAAAATTATAGGATAAAAAAGTGGTCATGGAAGCTGTTTTACCTTCCATGGATAGATGAAATGTTTTATCCTTTAACAAACGTGTTTTCTGTGAAAAATTATAGGATAAAAAATTATAGGATAAAAAAAGTGGTCATGGAAGCTGTTTATCTTCCTTTTCCTACTTCTACTCTTCATTCCCATAAATCTGACAAGTTATTTCTTTCTGCTCAGTCTTAACCTCTGAAGAAGAAGATAGGGACTATCTATAGTGGACTAGTTCTGGTTAGCTAGTTCCTAAAGCTGGCACTTGATAATGAAGAATCTTCACACATCAGGTATCTGGCTAATCTGGTAGAAGTACCATAGCTCTCCAGAGGAGTAATTTATCACTTTGATAGGAAAAAGAAAGCCAGTATTATTTTATACATGGAGAAAAGGTAAGATAACATTATTGGAAATGATTTGCCATTGGTATATATTTTTAACTTGGCATGTGCAGATATACGGGGTAGGTCAACATAGACGAATCTTCATGTTTTGTTTTGTTACAGTGCACGCTATAGCAAGGGAATCTAACAACACCAGTGGTACTGGCTCTTGGGGTGGGGACATACCTCAGATTAGGTAGCCCAAGCCACTTGTGTTTCTCCAAAGTCCTGTGGGTGTTTTGAACTGAGAGCGTAATAGAAAAAAAGAGTATGGGGTCTCTGGACAGTTACAGGTCTGGAACACCTGGCTCCTGGGGCACGTGAGGTCGAATTTGCTGAGATGCAGTGATAGGACGTTCAATACTCTGGTGTGTCTTAATAGTACTAGTGTAGAAAATCCATCCCTGTTATTACTCTGATCTTTTCAGGGAGCAAAGTCCACAGGCTTTCCCAGGCACTCTTTTAGTCTGTAGTGCTATTATGTCCAATAGTTCTCTATAAGAAACTCCAGTCACTTATGCTAAGTGTAAGCCTACTGTCTTTTGTTCTATCTACAGTAAAGCTAAATGTCAGTGTGTCTGCATAATGATTCTTGTCCTTGAAAACTTTCTCTTGCCTTTATTAAATACATTGTTCCTCTCAGTTATAAAAAGACAAAGGAAAAAAGAAAGCAGCAAAATGGATGTGTCATTAGAGTGAATACCTTCAGAAAGTTCCTCATACACCCTGGATTCTCTGATTTTTACCTCTTACCTTCTTGAATCGAGGGTGATATGAACACATAACCAGAGCATGTCATTCTTTTCTTCATGAGCAGAAGGGAGGGGTTTTGTGAATTAAAAACTCAAATGCTAATGCCAGGGAAAAATTATGACTTGGTATCACAAATGCAGTCAGTGTTTGTGCAGCCTCCCCAACTATGTTTAAACTATAAAACATAACTCCTGTCTCTTTACATAAGCATAGTAGTATCACAGGGAACTACTTACGTGAGAAGGCTTTTCTCTCTTTCCCTATTTTTTCCTTCTCTCTTTTAATGAGTGTGGGGGAAGAGTTACAGCTCTTAGATGTTGGTCTTTATAACGTCCTTGTTGAAACTGTGAAGTTCCAAAGTTAATGTTCCCCTCAGGGAATTTCCTTGACAAGCAAACAGTTCTTGCCTTATTCTTCCAAGGTGGGAAACATTCAAGGAGGGAGGTCTCTCAGCCACAGCTCTTCCTGGAACATCTCCCCACTCCACTCAGGAATGTGGGGCCTATGGGGCCTGTGGCAGGTGGGAAACCCGTGGAACACAAAACCCAGTTGTCCCTCTTCTAAAACTTTGCTTTGTCTGTACAGAAACTGTCTGGATTGAACTGGTGTCTCAGCACAGAGATGCCATGAGAATCTACGGGAGTAGCTCCTCTATCCTTGGGATTGGTCAATGTATTGTCCCCAAGCCTGCAGGACAAAAACCTCACTCATTCACCTGTACCAATAGACACTTGTGATGGTTAATTTTATGAGTCAACTTAGCTAGTCTACAGCACCCAGATGTTTGGTCAAACATTATTCTAGATGTTTCTTTTTTCCTTTATTTCTTTTTTATCTTTTTTTTGTTTTTTTTTTTTTTTTGAGACAGAGTCTCGCTCTGTCACCCAGGCTGGAGAGCAGTGGCCCCATCTTGGCTCACTGCAACCTCCGCCTCCCGGGTTCAAGCGATTGTTTTGCCTCAGCCTCCTGTGTAACTGGGATCACAGGCATGTACCACTGTGCCCAGCTAGTTTTTGTATTTTTAGTAGAGACAGGGTTTCACCATGTTGGCCAGACTGTATTCTAGATGTTTCTGTGAGGTGCTTTTGGATGAGATCAACATTCAGTCTGTAGACATTGAATAAGGCAGATTGCCCTTAATAATATGGGTGGACCTCATCTGATCAACTGAAGACCCTAGAAACAAAGACTGATCTCCTCCAAAGAAGAGGGAATTCTGCCAGCACACTGCCTTCAGACTCAACTGCAGCTCTTCCCTGGGTAGGCTGCAGATTTTGGATTTGCCAGCATCCTCAATCAGCTCCACAATCATGTGAGCCAATTCCTTAAAATCACTCAGTCTGTCCCTCCCCACCCTCCCCCCACCCCCTCTCTCTATACACATACATACATACCTCCAGTTCCGTTTTCTTTGAGAACCCTGGCTAATACAGCATTGACCATACCTTAAAATTCGTTCTTAAAACTTGATTAGAAGCCTATTTGTGGAAGATAGTTATTTGTATTCTACTTCTCAGGCTAGGCTTCCACATGAGGCTGATAAGAAACATGCAGTCATAGGGGAGAGCTCAGGTAGAGTGATTTATTCTCCACACCTTGGCTTTCTAAATCCATAATCTTATTGTGTTGTTCATATGCTTAAAATTCTTTACTGCCTTCAAGAAACGGTCAAAATGATTAATGTGTCCTATGAGTAGCATGATCATATAATTATCCAAATGGGAACACTTTTGAGAATTAAGAGGAGTGCTGTTAATAGGATCCCTGTACTTATAAGATATTGTCAGTTCTGACCCTTACCTCCTCTAACTCCACATTCCCCTCTGCTCACTTTGCTTAAATGCCATGCTTCTTCCTGCTGCAGGGCCTTTGCACATGCTAATCCTTCTGCCTGGAATACTCCCCCTCCCACCCAAGCATTCCCCAGTCTATCTAGCCAGTACTTCCTCATCCTTTAGATTTACTTCAACCATCACTCAAAGTCTCCTTGGTTTTGGTGTGAAGTTGATACGTTCTCAAAACAGCATGCACCTTTGCAGCAATGCCATTTTGTAATTCTACCCTTTTACTTTTATTAGGGTCACTATTTGATTCGAATTTGTCTCCCCAACTGACTGGAAGCTCCACCAATGCAGGGATTGTACCTGTGGTTCCAATGCTTATGTGCTTGGCACGTAGTAAAACTTCTTCCAGATACTTATTAAGTAAATAATTGAGTGAATCCTAACCACTTGAACCCCTTATAAGTGAAGTGTTATTTTCATTGGCTAGAGGTTAAGGAAGCCACGGTTGATATATATGCCCTTGGTCACACAGTGGCAAAACCGATACTCAACCCTAGGTTGGTTGACCCAGAGTCCATGCACTTTCCTCAACACCAATCTGTCTTTCTCTGCACCTGCAGAAACCAAAGGCAAAACTCCCATCTGTGGGCTTCTCATATTGTCTCATCTCTAAAAGCACATCCAATCCTGACACTACTAAGAGAAATGAGAAAGCTATCTCTGTACTTTAGATGGAACCAATCTTAGAGTAATTGTCTGGAAATTGTGGAATCTATTGCCTCTGAATAATTGAGTAAGGTGAGAATAAGTGTGTACAGAATTTTTGTTAGCCGCAGATTTTAGAGCGTAAAATGTTTGATCGCATGAAGGGAAGAAAATGTAATACTGTTACATTTCATTAAAAATTGAGATTAAAATCTCATGTTCTATTTTTATGCAACTTAAGGCTGTTTTAGATATAATTATAAAGAATCAAAGAGACTGTTTCCTAATTGATTCCTAAGTAGCAATACTAAACCCTCTCTTGGTTGTCAGGTAGATAATTTCATAATTCCATTTCGTTCTGGAAACACAATAGCTTAAGAATTGTGCAACCTTCGGTGGGTATCATGTAATGAGCAGACAGCTCAGAGGGAAACTTGCAAAAATCTAATCAAAATGGTCTGATAGTCCTGTCTCCTGAATTTCAGACCCACAGGGCAGATTCACAGCCAAGTCTGAAAGACTTGACAAAATAGAGTTACACTGGAAGTGCTGACACAAGCTCAGCAGAGAGAACCATCTTACTATATTGCTGTAACAATCTGAGCAAAAAAAAGAATTTTTTTTTGTGTGTGTGTGCATTAATCTTCAAGCTACCTCTACGTGACTTGAGAATATGCCACTGAAAGCAACATAAGTTGGCCATGTAAATCGTGTGTACATTCGTAGTGAACAGGGCCCTTGATCACATTCCTACCAATTATGTTGTTCTCCAAAATATCTGAACTAAGTCTTAACATGTTAAGAATGCTGAGGAAAAAGGAAAAAAAAATAAAAAAAAAAACACCAGTGGAGAATTTTACTTCTCTGTTATGAGAACAGAAGAAAGGGAGGCTTATGGGAATAGCAAGTCAAGACTGTTTGCAGGCAACTTCTACTGAGGTGAAGTGACTGATTTACAAGTTACTATGAGATAAATTTGGGTTGACTTGATGGCAAAGAACTTAAGGGACTTCAGGAAAAATCATTTTGGTAGTACCTCTCCTTCCACAGGACTTGTTTTTTCTCATGACATTTATCTTACTCTGGGCTGAAGAGATATTTGTGTTTTTACTTTACTTTTCATAATTGCACTCCCACCTCCAGCCCCTTAGACTTACGTTGCCAGAGGGCAAGAAATATGTTTTATTAGTCTTTTAATCCCATATGATACTCAGTAAACTGCAGTGAACATAGCAAATGCAAAATACGCATAAACTGACTAATATTATTTAGTGCCAGGCATGGTGGCTCATGCCTGCAATCTCAGCACTTTGGGATGCCAAGGCAGGCAGATCACCTAAGGTCAGGAGTTCAAGATCAGCCTGGCCAACATGGTGAAACCCCGTGTCTACTAAAAATACAAAAATTAGCCTGGCTTGGTGGCAGACGCCTGTAATACCAGCTACTTGGGAGGCTGAGGAAGGAGATTGCTTGAATCCAGGAGACGGAGGTTGCCGTGAGCCGAGACCATGCCATTACACTCCAGCCAGGGCAACAGGAGCAAAACTCCATCTCAAGAAAAAAATAAACTACGATTTAGTAACTAGCAAACTGAACACTGTAGAATATAGGCAGATGAAATATGTTCTGCCAGGTAAAATAACGACAACTCTTGACATTTTGAGAGCAATCTGGGCCTAAGATTCTTTGTGTGTTTTATTATTAGCCTCTTGAACACTGGGGCTCTTAGCCTGGACCAGGTCACCTGCCAAACCAAATTGGCAGAATTGTTTTCCCTTTACAGGATCACTTAGGAGCCAGTTAATGCAATCATCCTCACTCAGGCTCTGCAGTTAGGCAAACTTACATTTGAACCCCAGTTTCAGCAGTTATTGGCTGTGTAACTTTGGGCAGATTTCTTCATCTGTCTAAGGGAAATAGTCTAGACAGTTTCCAGAGGTGAGTGCCTATGGCTGGCAGGCTTTCCATATCCTCCCAGCATTTGTGTAAGTGAGCTGTGTTCACTTACAAGGCAACAGAATGGGACTATTTGGAAGTCAAAACACATTTTTTGGCACAGCAGAGAACCTAGAGACGAGTGGGGCTTGGAGTTTTGTGTAGGACTTTGACATTAGCTGTCATCCTAATTTTATCTGGCAAAGTACGATAGAGAGCAGCAGTTAGCCCTTATGGCTTGATCTGCAGACTGCTACTTGTGCATTGAAAGTTGATTGACAATCCTGAACACACACCATATATAATCCTGAAACTCTACTCCTGAGATTGCTGCTGGGAATCCCAATATTATCTCCACTGCCTTGAACGGTGCAAGAACTGTGGAAACCCCCAGATGTTGCTTCTTCCACACTGACCCATGACAGGAAATGACTATGTTATACACTTCTAGGCTTTTTGGGATTGGGGAAATGGAATAACTGACATTTCTGAGAAGTCCATGTGACCCACTCTAAAAGTTTGAGCTTTCAGATTAGATGTTGGCATCTCACATCCTAAACTCTACCCTGTGCATTAAGAGTTCGATGTATATGTATAGCTGATTATGTGTCCCCAGTGGCACATAGATATGGTGGTTACTTCTGGGGAGATATTATCCACATTTTACAGACAGTTGAAAAGAAGACTCTGCAGTGAAGTTTCTTGCCCAGGACATGACATGGGTCTATAGTAGGGGCAGAAGTCCCAGGATTTTAGGTCCAATGGGTTTGATGTCCTAGAAAGGTCTTTTCAGTATTGGAAAGTGAGGCAGCTGGAACATGGCAGTCTTCACCTTTGCCTCTCTTTGAAATGGGTTGCATCATCTGATTCTCTGAAAGTAAGTTTATTTATTTGTTTATTTTGAGACGGAGTCTTGCTCTGTCGCCCAGGCTGGAGTGCAGTGGCTCGACCTCAGCTCACCGCAAGCTCCACCTCCCAGATTCACGCCATTCTCCTGCCTCAGCCTCCTGAGTAGCTGGGACTACAAGCACCCACTACCACGCCCAGCTAATTTTTTGTATTTTTAGTAGCGACGGGGTCTCACCTTGTTAGCCAGGATGGTCTCGATCTGACCTCATGATCCGCCCACTCGGACTCCCAAAGTGCTGGGATTATGGGCATGAGCCACCGTGCCCGGCCAAGTTTATTTTTTTAAAAATTAGTGAGTATTTTTTATTACAAAGGATGCAGCATTTTAACAACACTGCATGATTTGGTGAATCATTTCAGTGATTACTTAACAGGTTTTCCCTCAGGCCACACCAGTCATGGGATGGAGCTGGGATGTCCTACTGTAGCAAATTGATTTTTCTGCTCCTCTTGCCCATGACCTGTGGGAACTTCTGTCTCAATTCAATCCTTTCCTCTGCTCAGACAGTGGAGGGGAATCCCTGAGGGGTGGGTGTCTCAGGAACTGCAGTCTTTCCCACATACTTCACCGCTGTGTCTGACAACACTAGTTTCCTGACCTAGCCAGTAGCCACAGAACCATCTTCCAGTCTTACCAGCCCTGTCTCTGAGGCCTCAATGTGCCACATGCCAGTGCAGAATGCTTTTTTCTTCTTTCTTTCCAGTGGATTTGGCCATTTCTCTACTAGAGAAAGCACAGAGGCTAATTGACCCTGGCGTCCAGGATCTTTCTTAGATTATCCGTCTCTTCTTCAGCAGCCTGTGTCTGCCAGTTCCATCTTATTTTCCTCTTGAAGGAGTAGGGTCCCTAAGAACCATCCTGGTTTGTCCTCCTTTCTACCCTTCGTGACATTCTCAGGATCTCCTCCTCCAGCTCTTTCTTTCCACTTTCATCAGAAGATTCCTTCCAAAATAAAACCAGCACATTTTTTTGGTGTGGGTTGGAGAAGCAAAGTGGGGGGGGGGCAGACTTTTGTTTCATTTGCTTGAAAGGAAAGGAATCCAGGATATCAGCACACAAAATAAGGAAGTCATTTAGATCTATTTGTAGCCTTAACTCTGGCTCTCTAGAGCTAAGGCTCTTTTTTGTTTGTTTTTCTGCTTTGTTTTTGAATTAATAGGCTTTGTTTTTTTTAGAAAAGTTTTAGGGTTACAGAAAATTGAGCAGACAGTACAGAGGGTTCCTGTCTACACCCTCTCCTCCACACTCAGTGAGGTTTTAAGTACTCAGATGTGGAACTCATGAACTACTGAAAGAAGAAACGCGGTCTTGTGAATAAACACAGCATTTCTAACCTGCAGAACTGCTCAGACATGCAAGGAAGTTACGAAATCAGCGTTTTAAGTAGATCGATTGTCATCTTTCGACCATAGGTGATTACTAAAAGCAAATTACTAGATGTTTTAATTGCTTAGCACTTTTAATCATTCAAATAAGAAGCAAAACTAGTGAGGAATGTTTATGTTATAGTTTAACATACCTTTTTTTTTTTAGTTTAATATAATTGAGTAGAATTCTAAGAATAGCTAGAATTTTCTAATTGCCTACCTCCTTTTCTAGTTGCTTCTGTCCTGGGTTCTCATTCTAGTCTAGACCATTTGTCCAGAACCACAAATTGATTCTTAAAAGCTACCTGTGGTTGCAGTATGGGAGCAGAGTGGGAACTCTATTAACTGTGTGTGGTTTCATCTTTCTGCAGCTAAATCCTTAATGCCTTTAAAAGGGCCAGGGAGTTTCAAGTCCTTTCTAATGATCTAGTAATGGTGGAAAAAGCTTGTTGAAAGGTTGTAAATATTTGTTGATTGATTGTCAACAGAGAAAAAGGCTTTTACTCCTCCAATAGCGTCAGGGAGGAGGGGAAGGGAGGAAGCTTTTATGCACCCATTTCAATTCAGCTTTTTTATTTCTCAGACTTTGAGGCCTGGGACATATATTTCAAGAATAGACCTGTTCTTTCATCTTCAAAAGAGAAAAATTAGAATAAAACAGTTGTCTGTTTAAGTTTCACTCTATCACACAGGGAAATGTACAGAAATCAGTTCCCAAGTTGGACAAGGCTAAGCACAGCTCTTCATGAATAAGAACTAACTTTTATTTTCAATCCACTGAAGGGAGTAGGTGGAGTAGGCAGCTGCTGATGTCGTGAGATTCGAACATTACCAAAAGACTTGCCTGCACAAAAATATCTATCCCTTGGGTCTATCATAGATACCGTAAGGAAGCCAGCCATTAGAACAGCTTTTCTGGATAAAGACATTGTCTCTAGTTGGTGCCATTAAAATGCTATTCCTTAGGAAAGGTAAATGTTAATGCATTATAAAAAGTTAAAATGTGTGTGTGTGTGTGCACGTGAACTTCTTATTTTGAGATAATTGAGCTTTTTATTTTGAGATAGCATGCAATTGGAAGAAATAATACAGAGAGATCCTGTATACCTTTCACCTAGTTTCTTCATCTTGCATAACCATAGTACAGTATCACAACCAGGAAGTTCACATTGACAGAGTCTGCAGACTTTATTCAGAGTTCCCCAGTTTTACCTCTATTTGTGTGTGTGTGTGTGTGTGTGTGTGTCTGTTTGTATTTAGTTCTATGCAATTTCATCATGAGTAGATTGGTAAGGCTGCCACTATAGTCAAGATACAAAAGACACAAGATGCAAAACCCATCACAAGGATCCCTCATGCTACACTTTTTATAGCTCTCTCCCTGCCTACCCACCACCTCAACCCATGGCAACCACTAATCTGTTCTCCACCTCTATAATTTTGTCATTTTAGGAATGTTATAGGCATGAAATAAACCTTACTTCCATTTAGGTCCTTTATCTTCCCCACTTGAAAAATATAATTGTCTTAAGTATTTCCTGTACATATATTGAGCACCACATCAGATGGTATTACAGTCTTTGCTTCAATAGTTAAATGATTTTAAAAATTCATGAGAATAAGGAGAGTCTATTATATTTGTCCTTATTTTTATCCATTCTGATGCTTTTCTAGGTAAGGTGAATTTTAAAATTTACTAATAACAGGCCTTCTTTCTCTGTTAATTTTAAAAATTATTTATTTATTTATTTGAGATAGGGTCTCATTCTGTTGCTCAGGCTGGGGTGCAGTGATGCAATCATAGCTCACTGCAACCTCGAACTCCTGGGCTCAATCAATCCTCCCACCTCAGCCTTCCAAGTAACTGAGACTACAGGTGCGCACCATCATGCCTGGCTATTTTTTAAATGTTGTTTTAGTAGAGATGAGGTCTTGCTATGTTGCCCAGGCTGGTCTGAAACTCCTGGTCTCAAGCGATCCTCCTGCCTCACCCTCCCAAAGTGCTGGGATTATAGGCATGAACTACTGTGCCCGGCCTCCTTTGTTAATTCCGTGTATTGTTAGGATCCATACTCATACAAAAAACAGAATATTTCAAATAAAACCCTTATTGTAGAAGATGCTATAGCTTTTGATAAGCAAGCAATTAGATCATAAAGAATGAAGAAAATTTGGTATCATAGAGCACTCCTGGAGAGAGTAGATTTTGTCCATTGTCTTTCTGTCTTTTCTAGAGTTAGTGGTGTTCATGACCATCTGAGGTTATGTCTGTTGTTAGGAAGTTACGTCCTCATAACTTGTTATGTGTTCATGATGTAACATGTTATGCTGTTCATAGTTATGAAGTTACGTCCTCATCTGTGGTTGAACCCTTGAAAATATGCTATAATCACAGATATTTTTCCCCTGTATTTCACACCTTTAACACAAATAAAAAGGCAGTATTGCGACAGGGCTGATTAAATAAAGCTACTTTCCTCTGGAAACCAGGAATTCTGGTAGTATTGCGGGGTGGAAGTTGAATTCGGGGCTTCATGCCTCAGTTGGGGTTACTGACCTCCATTCCAATGGGTTCTTTGGAACTTTTGACCCTCATGATTTATACACAAACAAGCTTTTAGTGGCCAAATACGTATTGGCAAACATTATATAACCTCTGTAGAAAGGTTCCAAGAAGTCTTGTATTAAGAAAACCTATTTTACTTATTTAACTCGGAGTTTCTTTCCCCCTTCTCTAGACCTTATATTTCTTTTTTCTTTCTTTTAACGTTTTTATTTGGAAATAATTTCAAACTTACCGAAAAGTTACAATAAGAATAGTACAAAGAACATCCATATATCCTTTACCTAGATTCACTATTGTTAATATTTCATCCTGTCAAGCCAGGATTAAAAGGAAAAAAGATTTGTTGGAAAAAATGCCTATGAATGACAAAGTGGGAAGAGAGTAAAAGTAGGCACAGAGAGCCTCAGGCTGAGATGCAGGTCTGACACCTGTGAAGGGAGGTGGGGGGAAGGAAGATTAAGTGGGAAGAGGCTGACACTGTAGAACAGCCATGAGACAGTCTCAGCCAGGTCCATCAGGAGCTCCAAAGCAAGGGTTTCTCCTTAGAGGAGCCCTACATTGGGCAGGAATGACCAGTGTAATTTCCTCTCCATGCTCAGCCATTGGTTAGGAGCAGGCTAAGGGGGTGTGGTCTCAGCAGAAATTCTGTGACCAATTCAAAGATGTGGCATCCAGAGGTCAGTTGCATTCCTTGCAGCAGGTTCTTCTTGACAGGAGATCTGATAAGCATACTGTTATGATGACCTTGTCTTTTATGACATGGACATTTTTGAAGAATTTAGCTCTTGCTCTCCTTCATAATAGAACATTCTTCATTTAGGTTTGAGGTTTAATCCAGTATATATATATATTTTTTCCACAGACCCTTTTACTGATAGTTACCTATTAGCATCCCTTTGGACTTGTATTCTATAGAACACACTTTGGGAAACTGCACAGATGTTGATGTTGCAGCTAGAAATGATATTTGGGTAACGTTGGTGTGTCTATAAGGGCATTACCGGATGAGATTAACATTGTTTTTTGCGGGGGAGGTTAATGGGATCTTGCTCTGTTGTTCAGGGTGAAGTACAATGGTGTGATCATGGCTCACTGCAGCCTTGACCTCCAGGGCTCAGATGATCCTCCCACCTCAGCCTCCCAACTGACTGGGGCTACAGGCATGCACCACCATGCCTGGCTAAATTTTGCATTTTTTGCAGAGAGATTTTTGCCATGTTGCCCAGGCTAGTCTCAAACTCCTGGGCTCAAGTGATCTACTTGCCTCAATCTCCCAAAGTGCTGGGATTACAGGTGTGAGCCACTGCGCTGGCTGAGATTAACACTTGGTTCAGTAGAATGAATACAGTAGAACCCATATCCCAGTGTGGGTGGGCCACATCCAATCTGTTTAAGGTCTGAATTGAATAAAAGGCTGACACTCCCCTGAGTAAGAGAGAATTCTTCTTGATGGACTATTTTTAAGTTGGAACATGGGTCTTCTGCCTTTGGACTCATACTTGAACTGGAACTTGCACTATTGGCTCTTTTGATTGTCAGGTGTTTGGACTTAGACTGGAACCATGCCACTGACTCTCCTGGCTTTCCAGCTTGCTGACTACATCTCTTGGACTTTACCTCTATAATCACATGAACCAATTCCTTATAGTAAATCTCTTTCTTTCTCTCAGTACAGATATAGATATAGATATAGATATCCTGTTGGTTCTCTTTCTCAGGACAAATATACGCCCTTAGTCATGCAATCATCATAAGCTACTGGGCACGACAGCATCCTGAATAGATTGTTATTTGAACTAAGGAAAGGGTCAGCTCTTAGACAGGGAAATCAACCAGGGAGCTAGTTTTGCCGTGTCAACAAGGTTAAGGCACTTTGTGGGAGCAAAAGAAGCTCCAACGAAATGCCAAATGCACAACTAATTACCTATTACTTAAATAGTAACTGATGGTTTGCCAGTCATAGGAGGGCAGCCCTTTCTGTCTCTCTGAATATCTAGTTGACCATTTGCTAGAGAGAAGTGCTTGCTTGGACTCATGCTTACTACACCCATGTCTTTTCCATGCCTCTTTCTCAGTTTGTAAAACAAATGGCCTCTAGTTTTCTTGTCATATATTTAGAGACTTAAGAGTAAGATATTCCCTTACATTTAAAACACAGAAAAACTTGGTGTCATCTCATTAGGACAATAAAATCTTTGTGCCTGATTATATTGTCCAAAATGGCCAAAGCAGTATTTCCACTCCTACACGCTCTTTTAGAACTAGGCTACTTTGCATTAAGAGATGGAGTTTATTTCCCCTCTCCTTGAACCTGAGTAGGCTTGTTACTTCTCCAGCCAGTAGGGTATAACAGAAGTGATGCTGTGTGACTTCTGAAGCTAGGTCATAGAAAGGATACGGCTTCCGCCTGGCTATCTCTTTTGGAATGCAGCCATAGTATTGTGAAGAAGCCAAGGTCACATGGAGGGCCCATGTATAGATGTTCCAGTCAACAGCTATTAAGTTCCCAGCCGACAGCTAACATTAATTGTGAGTGAATAGGCCTTCAGATGATTCCAGCTTCCAGCCTTCAATTCTTTCAGTATCAGACATCTCGGAGCAAATACAAACCATTCTTTCTGTGCCTGTCCAAATTTATGACCTACAGATCTATGAGCATAATAAATAGTTGTTTCACACTACTAAGTTTTCCAGTAATTTTTAATGTCAGCAGAGTAACTAAAACAAAAGTATTGGCCAAGTTCAATACTGTAATCAGTCGATTATTCAACAGATAGATATTATGAGCCTGCTGATCAAAGTACTCTGCTAGACTTGTAGAGTTTGCAACAAAAAACAAGCAGAAGCAAAACCAAAGAATATTCTGTCCTCGAAGAGTCCAATAGTCTAGTAGAAAAAACCAAAGATGTAAGAGCAAAAAGGTGGCTGTGGCTAACAATATGTGGTAAGTGACAAATGAGTCAATAAACAAGCACTGTAAGGGGTTGGAGGGAGGGAGAGGTCACCCTGGGTAGAACAGAGACACTGGGTTCATTATGTAGCAACACAGCACCCCAGCACACATCACATACTTGGGATCTGTTTGTTAATTTTACTGGAGAAGAATACAAGTTGGTGATTAAAGAAGAGTATCAGGTACTTGGAGAGGAAAGATGAAGGTATTTCAAGCAGATTAGAAAACAAAGTTGGGTCTGGAATATTAGGATGTGGTTGATAGAATTCACTCCTTTTGTGTGTAACAGCATACACTTCACAAAGCACTTTCACAGACTTCGTCACATTGAATGTTTACGACCTGGCAAGATGCAATGGCAAGTTCAGCAGGCCTCCTATATCCCTGCAGGATGGAGTCTCTCTGCTTCTCTCCACATACATAGATTCAAACAGACCTCCCTTTTACACATTCACAGACGCATCTGGATATCGCCCGTCAAAAGCACTCAAGGCATTAATATGGAAATAACCAATGGGTTCAGCACCTTAAAAAAAAAAAAAAAGAAGTCCGGGCACGATGGCTCATGCCTGTAATCCCAGCATTTTGGGAGGCCGAGACGGGTGGATCACGAGGTCAGAAGATTGAGACCATCCTGGCCAACATGGTGAAACCCCATCTCTACTAAAATACAAAAATTAGCCAGGCGCGATGGTTCATGCATGTAGTCCCAGCTACTTGGGAGGCTGAGGCAGGGGAATCACTTGAACCCGGGAGGCAGAGATTGAAGTAAGCCGAGATCACGCCACTGCACTCCAGCCTGGTGACAGACCAAGACTCT
>NW_012103698.1:5865510-5868984 GCF_000951045.1 Mandrillus leucophaeus
GAATTCATCTTAAAATGTTTTCAGCATCATTTAACCTTTGTCTTCATCTTTGCAAATGAGTCTTCCCAAACTCTGTGAGCAAAAGATCATTACTGAGAAGAGTGGGGCTTGGAGTAGTGATGTTCTGAAGCACATACCAGATCTATCTGTTGATGGTGCTTTCAGAAGAGCCACCAATATTTGGTAGACCCCTGTAAGCCTACAATTTCAAAGTTATTTCGGTAAAACTGCTTTACATAGTGAGTTAATTTTCCATACTTTGCTATCTTAGGTTTTCCTCTGTTAAGTACATGTCCATTATTTTGGCTGATGCTTTTGAGAGGTTCCCACTAGGTGAGATTGCTCTAAAAATAAATTTCAATGATTTGGTCTCATCAAATGGCAGAAGGTTCTAATTGTATAAAACGAACACTAAAAAATCGGTGGCAATTCGGACTTGCATAAAGCAACAGAAATTGTGATGTTAATTGCTCTACCTTCTCTGTGTTAATTGCCACGGATAATTGCCACCTCCCAGCGAATCATGGAATGTGGTGATGCTCGGTAGATTGCCCTCCCTATCTCTATTAAACCATTTGTGACAAATAAATATGCAAGAGGTGGTAGGCAAATGAATTTATGGCCTTAATTTTATTGCTTGTATTGAGTTAATGTGTTCCCAAACTGTTCTTTAATTGCTGTGTCCTTGTCTGTTGTTGAAAACCGGGGCAGTTATAAGTTGTTACATAAGATGTAATGATAGGTAAACTCTTATCTCCAGAAGTTGACTTATCACTTATAGTCTCTTGTATTTATACTTAGGAAATAGCAAACAACTTGACAGCATTACCTTTCTTAGTAATTTTCAGTTGCTTATGAAACAATTTATTAGTATAGAGCTTCCAAAAAGCCCCATTCAGCAAAAGACTTCATAAAGCTTATAAAACTTTATTTCATTTTTGTCTTTCATTCAGTTCTTAACGAAGATGAAAGAATATTTCCTTTTTAGGAAGTTTCCTTTTTAGGTCTCATTTCATACAGACAGCGCTTGAGTGAGAGTTCTTTGCTTCAAATGAAAGAAAATTTAGCTTTGAGTATGATCATTTCAGAATGATACTCTGAACAACATGAAAACTAATTGCTACCCAACAAAAAGATAAAGGATTGACCCAAATTTTCCTATCCCATCTTATTTCCAAATATTCTAAAGGTCCGCTTCTGGTTCTCCCAGCCTACCATGATTACTCCAAACCCCTTTGCCTGCAATAATCACATGCTAGTTGCAAAAACATTAAAAAATGCTGATACTGTGACTGGTGAACAAGATCTTCATTATTTGATGATGCTCAAATCTGTCTCAAACCACATTTTCTTCCATGGTGGTAAGCATCTGACCTCTATTAGTGTGTATTTAAAGAAGATAAGTTTTTTCTTTCTTCTTTATTCCGAGACAGAGTCTCGCTCTGTCACCCAGGTTGGAGTGCAGTGGCCCGATCTCGGTTCATTGCAAGCTCCACCTCCTGGGTTCACGCCATTCTCCTGCTTCAGCCTCCCAAGTAGCTGGAACTACAGGCGCCTGCCACCGTGCCCAGCTAATTTTTTGTATTTTTACTAGAGACAGGGTTTCACCGTGTTAGCCAGGATGGGCACAATCTCCTGACCTAGTGATCCACCTGCGTCGGCCTCCCAAAGTGCTGGGAATACAGGTGTGAGCCACCGCGCCCGACCTTAAAGAAGGTAATTTTTAAGGGTGCAGTAAATATATGCTGAAAAGGTTGAAACCAACAACTGGGTTAGTCTTAAACAGACTTCAGCTCCACAAGCACATTTGCAAACCAAAAAAAACAGGGTTAAGTGTTTTAGTACTTTTTGCAGAATGCAACTTTCTAGCCATTACTGACTAAAAATGGTGACATTTCACAAGTGTCCCAAACTTGGGATTTATTGAGCTTCTCCATAGTGGAGTGTCTTTTCAAACTTGCTTCTATTAGTTTTCATCATCGCTGTTTTCTTTATCATGGTTGTTTCCAACAGTTTAAATAGAAAAATGCTACACATATTTCAAAGAGAGGAGCCTTATATAGACCAGCATATAAGCACAGGAAGTAGCATTTAAGCTACACAAATGTTTCCCAGCCCTTGCCACTGAATAGGACCATTGTTCTCCATCCAAGCTGTACGTCATGATCATCTGTGGGGTTTAAAAAATATAGATTTCTAGGCCCTGCCCTGCAGATTCTCAGTTGTTCTGAGGTGGGGTGGGGGGATGGTTCGAACTTCTATAGTTGAAAGAAGTGCCACAGATGGTTCTGCTGCCCAGTGATCACTGAGGTCTTGGATTTAGTAGAGCAATACAGAGAATCAGTTTCCTGTCTGTTATAAAATTTTTAAAAGGCAGTACCTACAAGTTAAACTTGGGTGAAAGTGCCAGTTCCACTGCTTACTGTGTGAACTTGGCAAATCTCTTACTTTTTCTGAGCCTCATGGTTTTCATCTGAAAAATGGGGAATCATAGTTTCCTAATGAAATGTTGTGAAGATTAAATGAGATAATGTGTGTTACCTCAAGGTCCCCAGTGCCTTAGTAAGCATATAATAGTTATGATTTCCCTTTGTGTATGTCATCTGGAGAAACTTATACCTGAGAGATTGAATATAAGAGATTATTCTATCTACCTATGCCCAGGGGGACAAGGGGATCTATGAGAAACTAAAAATTGTGAAACCTGGCTGTTGACATCTAAACATTTGGAAATCAATATTTAGTCATCTTTCCTACAGAAGGAAATGGAAAAATGAAACCACTCTTCTTCACTATGAACGAAGATGCCTAAGAAGAATGGTTCTCTGAAAAACAAGACATACAATGGCTGCTGCTGGCCATTGACCAACTTCAACAGAAGAGATTACTGATCTCTTCTTACTCTTAACTCCCACTGTGGGGGATGTGGCAGGTCTCTTCCCTATTCTCTTTTTCTACCATGGTTATTCCTGCTTCTTTACCTTGGTTTTTCTGCTCTTCCCATATCACTTAGATCCCATATATTCTTTTCTCTTTTGATCAGCCCAGCTTTCAGTGAAGCTTTTCTTGCCCCCATTTCTTGATCTTCTGTTGTCTTAGCTAGTACCTGAAACTGTATTCATTTTATTATTACTTTTTGTTGTTAGTCCTGTCTTTCCAAATGGACTTCAAATTTTCTGAAGGAAAAGGTATTTTGCTAACTTTCATGTACATCTTCTTTCTTAGCCCAGCACACAGAGCCATAGACATAAAAGATTGCCTCATAAAAGCAAATCAGGTGCCAAAGAGAGTCATCTATATGTGAAGCAGAAAGTAAATGAGGCCATCTTTAGTGGTTGGTATGCTAGTGACTTAAGGTTCAATTTTACCAGCTGTTCTTCACTTTCCAACAGAGATACACAAAACACACAGATTGTTATAACTGTCCTTTGACTTTCCTTGTTGATAAATTTAGATATAATATTTTCCTATTTT
>NW_012103698.1:5869034-5900693 GCF_000951045.1 Mandrillus leucophaeus
CGACCTTAAAGAAGGTAATTTTTAAGGGTGCAGTAAATATATGCTGAAAAGGTTGAAACCAACAACTGGGTTAGTCTTAAACAGACTTCAGCTCCACAAGCACATTTGCAAACCAAAAAAAACAGGGTTAAGTGTTTTAGTACTTTTTGCAGAATGCAACTTTCTAGCCATTACTGACTAAAAATGGTGACATTTCACAAGTGTCCCAAACTTGGGATTTATTGAGCTTCTCCATAGTGGAGTGTCTTTTCAAACTTGCTTCTATTAGTTTTCATCATCGCTGTTTTCTTTATCATGGTTGTTTCCAACAGTTTAAATAGAAAAATGCTACACATATTTCAAAGAGAGGAGCCTTATATAGACCAGCATATAAGCACAGGAAGTAGCATTTAAGCTACACAAATGTTTCCCAGCCCTTGCCACTGAATAGGACCATTGTTCTCCATCCAAGCTGTACGTCATGATCATCTGTGGGGTTTAAAAAATATAGATTTCTAGGCCCTGCCCTGCAGATTCTCAGTTGTTCTGAGGTGGGGTGGGGGGATGGTTCGAACTTCTATAGTTGAAAGAAGTGCCACAGATGGTTCTGCTGCCCAGTGATCACTGAGGTCTTGGATTTAGTAGAGCAATACAGAGAATCAGTTTCCTGTCTGTTATAAAATTTTTAAAAGGCAGTACCTACAAGTTAAACTTGGGTGAAAGTGCCAGTTCCACTGCTTACTGTGTGAACTTGGCAAATCTCTTACTTTTTCTGAGCCTCATGGTTTTCATCTGAAAAATGGGGAATCATAGTTTCCTAATGAAATGTTGTGAAGATTAAATGAGATAATGTGTGTTACCTCAAGGTCCCCAGTGCCTTAGTAAGCATATAATAGTTATGATTTCCCTTTGTGTATGTCATCTGGAGAAACTTATACCTGAGAGATTGAATATAAGAGATTATTCTATCTACCTATGCCCAGGGGGACAAGGGGATCTATGAGAAACTAAAAATTGTGAAACCTGGCTGTTGACATCTAAACATTTGGAAATCAATATTTAGTCATCTTTCCTACAGAAGGAAATGGAAAAATGAAACCACTCTTCTTCACTATGAACGAAGATGCCTAAGAAGAATGGTTCTCTGAAAAACAAGACATACAATGGCTGCTGCTGGCCATTGACCAACTTCAACAGAAGAGATTACTGATCTCTTCTTACTCTTAACTCCCACTGTGGGGGATGTGGCAGGTCTCTTCCCTATTCTCTTTTTCTACCATGGTTATTCCTGCTTCTTTACCTTGGTTTTTCTGCTCTTCCCATATCACTTAGATCCCATATATTCTTTTCTCTTTTGATCAGCCCAGCTTTCAGTGAAGCTTTTCTTGCCCCCATTTCTTGATCTTCTGTTGTCTTAGCTAGTACCTGAAACTGTATTCATTTTATTATTACTTTTTGTTGTTAGTCCTGTCTTTCCAAATGGACTTCAAATTTTCTGAAGGAAAAGGTATTTTGCTAACTTTCATGTACATCTTCTTTCTTAGCCCAGCACACAGAGCCATAGACATAAAAGATTGCCTCATAAAAGCAAATCAGGTGCCAAAGAGAGTCATCTATATGTGAAGCAGAAAGTAAATGAGGCCATCTTTAGTGGTTGGTATGCTAGTGACTTAAGGTTCAATTTTACCAGCTGTTCTTCACTTTCCAACAGAGATACACAAAACACACAGATTGTTATAACTGTCCTTTGACTTTCCTTGTTGATAAATTTAGATATAATATTTTCCTATTTTAAGTAGTGGTTCTCAAAATTGTTTACATGTTAGAATCATCTGGAAAGCTTTAGAAAACCCTCATGTTCAGACTACACCACAGACCAATTAAATCAGAATTTCTAGGAGTGAAGCCAAGGCATCAGAATTTTTAAAAGCTTCCTAGGAGATTCCAATGTACAGCCAAGATTGAGAACCACTGTTTTAGATTAAACTATGTAAAATCTGATTAAGAGACCCCTAGATTGGAAACTGACAATAAACAAGCATCTAGGTCTGGGATTTCTTAATAGGCTCCACTGGTCCTGTGGACTTCCTTCTCATTCTGACTGTTCTTTTCCTAAGCTGCTTTAAGGCACATTGTTCAGTGGATCCAAGACTACAATTTGAGAATAAACATGAGCAAGAAGTGAAACTCTTGCAGCAGGGTGCATGTACCTGCTGTTAATCTTGGATTGCCCATACTCCTAAACGATGCCCATTATTCACATCTCAAATTGAATGTTATTTCTTGATGGAGTCTTCTCTGACAACTCTCATATCCATTAATATTTGAATACCAGTCATACTTTCTCAAACACTATATTGTTTCCCTTTATAGCACTCATGATATACAGAAATTTTAGTGGTTATTTGCTTAATATGTAATACACCAGCTCCCCCTCCTCCTCCTGCTAGGTTTTGAGCTCAGGGATGGAAGAGACTATCTCTGCCTTATTCATTATTGTAAAGTTGGCATCCATTACAATGCATGTGGTAGGAGCTGAGTAAATAGTTGGTGAAGGAATGGAAATCAGAGTACTATTGTTTAACAAGTGCTTATTGGTGGGGGGATAATGGCAGAGTCTGGTGCCTCTCTGTGGAGCATTCTATCAATTGTGAAATAGTACAGAGTGGGGCAACCTCAATTACCTAATTTTGACCAGTGATTCTCAAATATGGTCTGCTCAGGAGAATCACTGTGATATTTTGTTGAAAGTACAAATGCCTATGCCTCAGCTCCAAAAGATCTGATTTCAGCAGTGTGATGTCAGAACTAGGAATAAGTTTGCCAGCTACGTCTGATGCCCTCAGCCACAGTCCAGCATTTAGAAACTACTGCTTTAGACATTGCCTGAAATGACTTTCAGAACCACTGTCAAATTTGGAGCCTCTAGTTTCTTTTTTTCTTCTTTTTCTTTTCTTTTCTTTTTTTTTTTTTTTTTTGAGACGGAGTCTTGCTCTGTCGCCCAGGCTGGAGTGCAGTGGCGCGATCTCGGCTCACTGCAAGCTCCACCTCCTGGGTTCACGCCATTCTCCTGCCTCAACCTCCTGAGTAGCTGGGACCACAGGCACCTGCTACCACGCCCGGCTAATTTTTTTTTGTATTTTTAGTAGAGATGGGGTTTCACTGTGTTAGCCAGGATGGTCTCTATCTCCTGACCTCGTGATCTGCCCGCCTCAGCCTCCCAAAGTGCTGGGATTACAGGCGTGAGCCATCACGCCTGGCCTGGAGCCAGTTTCTGTAGCTCAGTTATTGTTTTGCTCTGTGATGAAATTATGAAGGTGAGGTTAAGGGTTTTCTCTGGAAGAGAGACACATTGCTTTACGCAACAACTCTGGAGGGATGATGCCCCCAGTGCCATCCACTCTGTTTAGTAGTGCGGCAGGCTGAACTTATGGTTTCTTAGGAATCAATGTTCTAAAGCCTGATGGTAATATTAGAACTATGTCAAGGTAACACTTCCCCCAAATGCTTGGAAAACTTAACCATGTAGGCCATGGTATGTGGTTATGCTGATCTCAGGGGCTATACTGACACTGAAAAAAATATGTCAGCATTGGCCATATTTTTATATACCTAGATCTATTTTTAGAAACAGTCAACATGGGAAATATTACATTAAATATTCATGACATTTGTGTTCATGCTCAAAAATGTTACACAGATTATAAAACTTCAATTCCTCAGAAATCTCCCATCTATCAAACTCAGCTAGCTAAATAGAGCAAAGAAGGAAAAAACAAACAAAAGAGAACTCCATATATCAAAAATATATGGCATTTTAAATAAAACCTATATGAACAAAAGTAATACTTTTTTCTTTTTTTTAAAGTAGAATCCATTTACTCAAGATCTATTTGCTGTAACTTTAGACATAATCTAACTGCTTTGGGGAATCATGATGCATGTACAATAAACACAAGAACACCAAAATCATAGCCATGTAACACTTCTTGGACTGAAACAGTCCTTTGTTTCAGTGTCCACATTCTTATTTTTAATTATTGATAATATTTACATGTGTTATATAATTTAATATTTATCATCAACAAAGAGAACTCCAAGGAAGGTAATATTCCCATTCTATAGATGAGGAAACTGTGTGGCAGGGAGGTTAAAGAACTCGATGAAGTCATTCTGATTTCTAATAAAATAACCTTTCTGCTGCATTATGTTGCCTGATGGAGTTTCACTCTTTGTTGTCCAGGCTGGAGTGCAATGGTGCCATCCTGGCTAACTGCAACCTCTGCTTCCTGGGTTCAAGCAGTTCTCCTGCCTCAGCTTCCCAAGTAGCTGGGACTACAGGCGTGCACCACCATGCCCAGCTGATTTTTAAAAAAAATTTTTAGCAGCCTCTCAAGTAGCTGAGATTACAGGCGTGTGCCACTGTGCCTGGCTAATTTTTGTATTTTTAGTAGAAATGGGGTTTCACCATGTTGGCCAGGCTGGTCTCGAGCTCCTGACCTCAGGTGATCCACCTGCCTCGGCCTCCCAAAGTGCTGGGATTACAGGAGGGAGCCACCGCACCCGGCCTAACATTGCCTTGTAAAATAAAGAACAACTTTTGATAACCCTGAAGAGCATCTAGAATCATCCAGAAAAGTTTTTAAAGTTTAGCATACTTAGATTAAAAGTGTAGAATCTTGTACTGTATTTTACAAACGTTTCCATTAACAATGGTTAAAATTAAATAACAATGTGTGAGTGCCTGAAGGAGTAAGTTTCTGTCCTGTGGAAAAATCACTTACGTGAAATCTTTACTTTGTAGGAATTCAGATGCAAAAGAAATACAGACATACACACACATTTTAAAAACTGGACTTCTTGCCACTATAAGTCGTCACCATTTTGTATGTGAATGTGGTGTGGTGTGGGTTATTTATTATTTACATGGTTCACAAACCATTCTTCCGTGCTCAAAAATGGCCCAGGAAAGGAAGGGAAGGAGACATCACTAGTCAATTAAAACGAGATTTTTTTAACAAGACAGTATATGCCCTAACTGGAAGCCAGGACACTGATACTAACCTCTTCTTCACAAAAAGTGATTAAGGGATTTTGGTGTGTGCTAAAGTTCTACTTGGCAATACATGTGATGGTACTATTACAATAGCTTGTGTAATTTATGCCTTTTTCAAATTCTTACCTTGCCCTTTATCAGCACAGTTCTCCAATCCTAGGATCACATGTACGGCTGATATAAACCAGCAGAGAACAAAATTCTATATTCCTGTTCCTTGCAATCAATGAGTGGACAGACTGTAAACCCTGCAGGCATAGAAGGTGCTATTATTTTGCAATGGTTTCGTTCCTTACCTTACTCACTGATATTTTCTGCAGAGCTGTGCTGGCCATTGGCCTTTGACCTTCCAGGATTTGGTCAAAACAATTTTTTTTTCCAGGGTGCTTTCAGATGTCAAAGCATTTGTGAACATTATACTTCTGAATCCATGTTGATATTAAAGTAAAGAAGTAATCCCAAATATTAATCTACTGTCTGATTTTTTATTATACTGCTCTTAAACTATTGTGGAGTTATTTTCGCTTCTCTATTCTAAAACTAGGAAAACTGATTTTGAGTCACGACATCAAATTTTTCCTCATCTCCTTATCCATTAATTTGTTAATGGGTTATGTGGTGGTTTTAAAATATGTCCATAAATTCTTTGACACAACTCCTTTCAAAGCTGGAGTCTAATTCCCTGCCACTTCAATGTCCACCAGACGTAGCAACTCACTTTTATTTTATTTTTTTTCTGAGACGAAGCCTTGCTCTGTCGCCCAGGCTAGAGTGCGGTGGCCCGATCTCGGCTCACTGCAAGCTCCGCCTCCTGGGTTCACGCCATTCTCCTGCCTCAGCCTCCCGAGTAGCTGGCACTACAGGCGCCCGCCACCACACCTGGCTAATTTTTTGTATTTTTTAGTAGAGACGGGGTTTCACTGTGTTAGTCAGGATGGTCTCAATCTCCTGACCTCGTGATCCCTCCGCCCCAGCCTCCCAAAGTGCTGGGATTACAGGTGTGAGCCACCGCGCCAGGCCTAGCAACTCACTTTTAACAGACCGAATGGGGCAAGAAGTCATGATCTGTGACTTCCAAAGATAGCCCATAAAAAATATTACCCCTTCCATTTGCTCCCTTTTATACTGCCCACTTTTGGGGGAAGCCAGCTGCCATGTTGTGAGGATACTTAAATAGCCTTCAGAGACACCTGTGTGGGGAGGAACTGAGGCCTTCTGTCAACAGCCTGCATGTGGAAGATACAGCATGTAAATGCCTCCTCCAACGCCACTCAAGCCTTCACATGGCTGCAGCCCTGGCTGATTTCTTGACTGTAACCTCATGCGATTCCCCAGCCAGAACCACCCAGCTAAGCCACTCTGAGTTCCTGCAGAATCTGTGAGAGACAATATATGATTATTGTTGTTTTAAGGCACTCAGTTCTAGAGGACTTTGTGAAGTGGCACTAATCCAGTTGTCAAGACAAGGTGTTGCCTTTATTCATACAACAAATATTTATTGAGCATCTAGTCAAGCAGTCTGTTAGGTGCTGCTTATACCAAAATCAACAGAAGAAAACATAGTACCTGCCTTTAAAGAACTTATAATCTTGTGATGGATACAAATTTAAATAAACGATTATCTAATTATTTAATTACAATAAGTGTGCCAGGTAATAGGGTTATCAGTGCCGTGATTTTCAACCCTAAGGTCAGGAAAGGCTTCCCTGAAGAGCTGACATATAAGCTGAAACTTGAGGAATGTATGGGAGTTTACCAGGTAAAGAGGAAGGCTGGGGACAGGAAAGAGCTTTCCAGGCGCAGGCACTGTCTATGTTCAATGGTCCCAACTAACAAATTTCTCTACTGGAAACTACTGAGAGATTGTTTGTTCATTCATTCCATTTCTTCAAAGAAATATTATCTGAGCATCTACCATGTGTCAGGTACTGTTCCAGGCACTGGGAAGAAAGCAGTGAACAAACAGACAGGAATGCCTGCTCTTCCTGAACTTACATTTTAGTAGGTGAGAAGGCTAATAAAAATAAATAAATAAACTATGTAAAATAAACTTCTGGTTTCTGGTCCTACATACAAGGAGCATGAAAGTCATCTCTCAAGCTTTTTTTCTCAAGAAAAAAACTGAACAAACTGAAAATCAACAACTTTCTAGATCCTTCAGAGAACTGAGGTCATAGGGCAAAATTGGCCCCCAGATTGGCCAGCCAGCCAGGCAGATACAGAGAATCACAACTTACAATAAAACTCAGTGGGAGCCAGTATGGGGGTAGGAAAACCTAATCTGTAAGTGCCAAATTGCCAAAGGCTCAGTCTGAACAAGTTTGAGAGTTAAAAACCCCAGAGGGGCCCAGTCTTAGGGGAGGCCCCCATGCTTTCATGAGTTTTACCCTCAAGAGCTCTATAGGTTTTCATAGTGAAGATCAGAGAAATATATCCTTGTGCTTCTGGCAGGGGGAGATGAAAATGAGCTATTTTGAATGTGCCCGGAGCATTCTGTTTTTCCTAACAAGGACTGCCTTCAAGAGAAAGTATTTTACCAGAGTCTAAACTACTGGGGTCTTCCTACAGATGAACTGACCTGGGAGAGGGAAAAAAACTCAACTCCAGCCCTGAGTAACTTTCCTGTCTCTTCTATGGGAAAAAAAAAAACAAACCAAACCCAATCAAAGCAAAATGGAGAAGCGCCCATGAAAGGTCACAGGCCGGGGACACAGGCTCATGAAAAGGCTGAGACCCAATCCTAGGACTATAGAATGCTGCTTCTCCCCTCCCACCTCCCCACAGCACCAATGGGGCGCCTGTCTAATAATAACGGGAAAGAACTGTGCATCTCAGGTATTTGGGGTGTCTCTAGGGAAATCCAAGGACAACAGAGGATATGAACATAAGGATACCGCAGGAAAGTTTAACCTCTGCTACCTACAGCTACAGCAAACAGTACGTATAGAGTAACCTCTAGCCAGGTGAACAAAATAGATAACACTGGAGATGGTAATCAGTACTCAGAAGAAAAAGATTAGGGTATTGAAGGAGGGATGGGTTGCAATTTTAAATGTTAGGTTGGTGCAAAAGGTATTGCAGTTTTTGCCATTATTTTTAATAGTATGGACAGAAAACGTCTCACTGAGCTGGTGACATCTGTGCAAACACCTGAAGGAGGCAAGAGAGTGAGCCATGGAGACAGCTGGGAAAGATGGGAGGGAATATCAAGTCCTAGGGTAAGCAATGTTAGGTGGCTGGGAAGCAGGAGAAAAACCAAGAAAGTGTGGTGTCCTGAGAAACAAGTATTTTATTAATACTTCCAGAAGGACAGAGCGAACGATGATGTAAAATGTTACTGAGGCGTCAAATGAGAGAACTGACCATTAGATTTAGCAATGCAGACATCATTGCTGAGAGCAGTTTTGGAACATGGAAGAGGCAAATGCCTGATTAAACAACATTCTAGAGGGAATGGGAGAACAGGTTTTACAGACATGAGTGTAGATACGTCTTCAGAGGAATTGCTGTGAAGAAGAATGGAAATATGAATTTGTAGCTGGAAGGCAACTTAGGTGGGAGAAATAGCATCATGTTTGTATGCTGATGGAATGATGTGGCCAAGAGGGGGAAAATGGTAATGCAGGAGAAGGAAAGGGAGGAATTTCTGGAGCAATGTTCTTGAATATTTAAAAGGATTGGGATCTAGTGAACAGGCGGAGAGTTCAGCCTCAGATAGCAACATGGAAAGTTCATCCCTGGTAAAGGAGAGAAGGCGGCGTATCTGGGCCCAGATGCTTGTGGGCGGGTGGAGATGCTTGTGTGTTGGTGGGAACTGGTGGAAGTTCGCTTCTGATTGTTTCTATTTTCTCAGGGAAGTAGCAATCAAGGTCAAGAGCTGAGAGTGAAGATGGGGGAGGAGGTGTTGGAAGTTTTAGGAGACAGGAGAATTGTTGTCTAGGAGAGTAGAATAGTAAACGAATCAGGGAAATGTGCTATGCTTGCTGGGCAGCATGAACTGCATGCTTAAAGTCATTAGTCAGGAATGTCATGAATTTAAAGGCAGACCTGTCAGTACGGATGAATGTCTTCTTCTAGCTCCTTTTGGCTGCACAGGTTCAGGTTAAGAATAACATTTCTGCAAGTGAGGATAACATAGATGCTTGTCCACGTCTAACAACCAGCTACTAAGATAATTAAGAAATGATGCGTTTGTGCAAAATCTACTTCATTTAGCATTGATTATGGGAGAATTGTGAGAGAGCTTCTGGTTCATTGAATATTTTAGATAATTAACTCCATTATATTACCCATGACTATTTTTTTTTTTGTAGAATTAACCGTAGGAAAAAAAAAACTACTCTGAATATCACATGAGAGTTTTGGGTAATAGTAAGTACCTAAATATCTAACAGCACTTCAGTACCATTGTTATGAAAAGCAATGCTCACTGTACATCCTAGGGGAAAATCTGGTTATTTGAGTTTTGTAACAGTTTGGAATCTGGGTACATTATGTCAAGAATTTTCCAAAAGATATAAAATTTAAAAAGGATGTCACTAAATGTATTAAGAATTATCGTCATAAAAAACCACCAGTTGTGTCTTGGTTGTACCTATGATAGCATTGCGATAACAGTTTTGTTTTTTCCTCTCAATTGCCTTTGTCCTTGATAGTGAAGCAGCAATGAGAACATAGGTTCTGAATTTTTGATGATGTCATCACCATTGCCAATGTCAGTATCAATTTCATTATCTAGACTTGCTTCATCTTTGATGCCTGCAAGTCAGACTTATTTCTCTCTCAACTGTTTGTTTTCTCTAGTAGTTCAAACTCTTTTTATATAGTTGCAAATATGCTTTGCATTATTCATTTATTTTTAAAAATAACTGATTACATAAGCAATACATATTCACTGAAAACAATTTGTAAAACATGCAAAGGTAGAGAGAAGAAAATAAACGTTATCATCTTGCCACCCAGAGATGAACACAATTAACATTTGGTGAGTTTAAATCTAATATTTTAATTCATACATATGTATATTTAGAAAATTTATATCAAACTATCTCAATTTATATCCTTTTAACTAAATATTTTATTGTGAGATTCTCACATGCCATTACATATTCTTTCTTTCTTTCTTTTTTTTTTTTTAGAAGCTGGACCTCACTATGTTGCCCAGGCTGGACTTGAACTCTCTTAGATGGGCTCAAGCAATTCTCCCACCTCAGCCTCCCAAGTAGCTGGGACTATGGGCATACAACACTGCACCTGACTATTATTACATATTCTTTGAAAATGTATTCTTTAATGCCTATATTATAGTTTATTGTATGAATATACCATAATTTATTTAAGAATTCTGTCATCATTGCACATGTAGTATGTTTTTAAATTTAAAAAACCATGATGGTGAGCATCCTTGAACATAAATCTCCTTTTGTAGTACTGATTTATTTTCTTTTTCTTTTTTTTTTTTTTTCTGAGACAAGGTTACACCGTGTCACCCAGGGTAGAGTGCAGTGGTGAGATCTTGGCTCACTGCAACCTCTACCTGCCGGGTTCAAGCCTGATTTATTTTCTTAAGGTAGAGCTCTAGAAATAGAATTCTGGGGTCAAAGGGTACAAACATTTTTAAAGTTATGTGTACATATTGCAGCCGCCTTCCTGAAAGATTATGCTTATTTATAGTCCCCTGAAAGTGAGCAAGGTGGTCGATTTTGCTGCACCGTTAAGAATTCTGTCTGTCTAGTACCTATTGCACACCTTGCCTGTGATTACTTCAGTTTAGATCTCAAATGAACTGTTCTGTTAGCCTCCCAACAGGTCTCCCTGAATACTGTCTTTCTCTCCACTGAGATATTCTCCATGCTGCTGGCGGAGGTATTGTTCCACACCACTGACCTTGTCACTTCCCGGATAAAAACCTCAGATGGTTCCTCAGTCCCCACGAGTTACATGGCAGCACACAATACCCTTCACAGTCTGCCCCAGCCTCTCTTTTTAGCCTCATTGGCCACTCACCTCTAAGGACTCTGAATAAGCTGCACAGAATCTTTTTATTTACAGAACACATAGTACTCATTCATGCTCCCTAGCCTTTACACACTTGCACTCTGTCACGCTTCCTCCCTGAAATTCCAATTCATCCTTCCTGACACAGGGCAGAGGTCCCTTCCGTGATGCTTCCCTGACTTCTCAGGGTAAAGCAGTCGTGCATGGAACCAAGCTCACTCCCCCATAGCGTTGTGCTCATATCCACAACTATGCCACTGATCATTTTGCACTGCATTTATTGGCTTACCTTGTTTTCCCATTGAGTTAGAGCACCTCAGGAACCTTGTCTTATTTATTAATATTTTTGACTTCAGTTTTTTAGCTTGTTACATAGTTGGGGATCAATAAATATTCATTGACCCAATGGCTAAAAGCACAGAATGTTTTGAGTATTCTGACATTGCTTAGCTCAGAAGGGATGGATTGCCTGGATATGCCATTGTTCCCTAATCCACAACAGTCTCTTAAGTGGCTTCCCTTAGCTAGCATCTGAGCATATCTCTGTCCTATGCAGTCTTTGATCACAAGCTCCTATATATTTTTCCACCTCTTTCTGGTCTTTGTCTTAATGTGTTTTATGGCCCCTCCCCTACATTCTTTTAGTCCGTCCACCCAGCTTTGATTTCACTCATTGAACAAAGCTTAGTGCCATGAGCAGCTAATGGCTTTATCTCAGTACTTTTCCTTTTGTTCTTGCTCTGTTCCCATAGAACACCCCAGATGTTAACATTTTCTGATCCTTTGTACAGGTGGCTGACTGTGGGCTGGAGAAACATACAGAATTGTGTTGCCAGGATCATCCTGCATGTGAACTCTATTCTAATATATATTTATATATTTTCTCTGCCTCTGATTTATTTTTTATTTTCTGTTCTTAGGTATGCCCTGTAAGCAACCTCTATGCTTTGTTGAACAAAGCAGAATATAAATACATACATAAATCAACACATCAATGCACAGACCCGTGCTGATCTCTATTATTACTGACTGCATGCTTTCAGAAGGCTGCTGGGCACTCTGCTGCTCACCTGTGTACACACTGGCTTGTCTTTTCATACCCCTCACAAGGCTGCTTTTTCAAACCTTTTCTGTTCTCTGTTTCAATGACTTGGCCTCAAATTTCTCTTAAAAATAGAGGCCATCTGAGGAGATTTTACTTCACTTCCAACGGTTCTATCTTGCCTTCTCTTTCAGGGCCATCCAGTTGGACATCTGCAGAGGGTACAGCTCACATCATGGTAGGTGAGCATGGTGCTTCCGGCTTTATACTGTAGTCTCCGTGGCACCTTCTCCTCTGCCTACAAACCTGCTCCAGTGGATCTCAGTTCATAAACTCAGCTAATGGCTTCTCTCTCTTCCTTTTCTATAATGCATCTTAGTTTCCAACTCAGAGCCCACTTTGCTGATGTTGTGGGAAAAAAGGAACTTCTATTTTTCTCAGCATTTACCTTTTGCTCCTAATGGATCTTATGCAGTGGGAAGGTTTGAGAATGGGGAGAGAATGAGAAAAGGCAGCAATGGTTCTCCTGGCTATTGGTCTGCACAGGTCACCATTAAGAAGTCTGCTTCAACACTTCTTGACAAGGAGGCAACTTTGCTGAGCCTACTCAAAGTCCTGTATTCATAGACAGATTACACAGTCCTTTTAATCTCAGGTCTCTGCTCCTTCTGTGAGGCTGCTGCAAGGCAGAACCCTCATAGTCTGCTCTTGGAATCCACAGTTGGCTTTCTCTCTACTTCCTCCTCCTCCTCTGCCTCTGGAAATCTCTACTAGGGGGAAATATGTCTTCTTTCATTTTTTTTTTTTTTTTCAAGAAATTGGTTCTTTGACAAACTTAGTCAAACCCTAAGTTAGGGTTCTTTCTCTAATTTCTCCCAAGGGCTTAAGAGTTTGGGAAACAACAAGAGAAAAACCAAAAAGACTTTTGAATAAGGGCAAGAAGGACTGAATGCCTTAAATGTCAGGGAAACAATCAGAATAATATATCAAGTGGTATTCCCATCACAGTAAACACAATAAAAGCGAACAAAAACTAGTCCCTGATTCTTCTATAAGCACCCGATTTTTGTCCACCGGCAGTCCTTTTGAAAAAATAATCACTGTCTATTGTCTTCACTCTATTTCAGTCATTCCTTTTACCACTTGCAATCTGGCTTTACTTCTAGCATTCTACTAAAAACACTCTCTCTGAATCTCCAACCCAACTCTTTTTAGTTTTTTCCTCTGTCTCTCCTAACTTCGTTTTTACCTTCCAACCTCCCTCTTTTCTTCCATATTATTTGACTATTTAGTTGCAGACCGTGCACTGGAGAAACAAGAATGATTTAGACTCTTCTTGGTTTTTAAAAATAATTTTAAAGTTTTTTTTTTTTTTTTTAAAGAGATGGGGTTGTCAATCTTTAAATGTGTTGCCCAGGCTGGCCTTGAACTCCTGGGCTCAAGTGATCCCCTCTTCCTCAGCCTCCCAAGTAGGTGGGATAACAGGTGTATGCCACCCTGCTGGCTGTTCCTGTTTTTAAGAAATTTAAGATAAGGTGAGGCACATAGGAAAATAAACAAGCAAGTACTTCACAAAAATTTGTTGCTTCTGCTTTTAATGCTAGGAAAGCGCTGGCCGCTTCTTGTTGATGTTCAACTTTCTAATCCCTCCTCCCTCTATTTCCCCTCTTGTTTGTTCACTGGCTCTTCTTAAATTTTCCATCCACTAAGCTTTTTTCATGACTTTGTCCTGGGTTTCTTCCCTCAGAGAAGTTCTGTGTGTCCATGTGGATGAATAGTAAAGCTGTATCTTGGGTCCAATCTCTAGATCTGTCTGTAGACTGATGTTTACCATACCCAGCTGAACAAATGCAGCTGGATTTCCTCTTCTCACGTCTCCTTCTGTTAACGTCATCACTACTGTCTTTCAGTAAAGTTTAAGACTAGGGTGGGTGCAGTGGTTTATGCCTGTGCTCCCAGCACTTTGGGAGGCTGAGACAGATGGGTCACTTGAGCCCAGGAGTTCAAGGCCAGCCTGGGCAACATAGGGAGACCCTGTCACAAAACAACAACAACAAAAAACGGTACCACATTTTTCAACCCTCTGCATCCAGCCAACTGCCCTTTTCTTGCTCCCCATATTACTTTGATTAAACCTGTATAGGACAAAGAACTTTTTGCTTTGCTTTTCTTCATGCCTAGAACAGAGATCTCTTTGCTAGACAATCAGAATGTCCTGGAAACTTGTCTCCCTATTCCAAACTTTTTTTTTTGAGACAGAGTCCTGCTCTGTCATCCAGGCTGGAGTGTAGTGATGCGATTTCAGCTCACTGCAACCTCCGCCTCCCGGGTTCAAGTGATTCTCCTGCCTCCGCCTCCTGAGTAGCTGGGACTACAGGCGCATGCCACCATGCTCAGCTGGTACTTTTTTTTTTAATTGTAGAATTTAAAACAAATTATTATACTTTAAGTTCTGGGGTACATGTGCAGAACACGCAGTTTTGTTACATAGGTTACATGTGCCATGGTGGTTTGCTGCACCCATCAACTCGCCCATTACTGGGTATATATCCAAAGGATTCTAATTTTTGTATTCTTAGTAGAGACGGGGTTTCATCACGTTGGCCAGGATGGTCTCGATCTCTTGACCTCGTGATCCGCCCGCCTCGGCCTCCCGAAGTGCTGGGATTACAGGCATGAGCCACTGGTCCCAGCCCCAAACTTCTTACACATCAGAATATGCTTTCAATAGTACCACATCTGTCTCAAGACTTTCTTGACCCAGATCCTGCATTGCCTCTTCTTTGTCAATTGGATCAAATTTGAATTCTTCACCCAGCAGTCAGTGCCTCCGTAATATAGTCCAAATTATATTTCCAGCTTTATCTCCAAGTAGGCTTTTATGAATACCTGATATACTACAGCATACATGTGCCACTCTCAGGTGCCAGGTTTATTGACTAATTGCCTTTGCTTCTGTTTGTAAAGCTAGAATGCATTATTCTATAGGATACTGAATACGCCCATTGCTACTTGTTGAAATCTTAGCCATCTTCAAAACTTCTTAAAGGTTAAGCTGGGTGCGGTGGCTCATGCCTGTAATCCCAGCACTTTGGGAGGCCGAGGCGGGCGGATCACAAGGTCAGGAGATCGAGACCATCCTGGCTAACATGGTGAAACCCTGTCTCTACTAAAAATACAAAAAAAAAAAAAAAAAAAAAAAAAAAAATAGCTGGGTGTGGTGGTGGGAGCCTGTAGTCCCAGCTACCAGGGAGGCTGAGGCAGGAGAATCGCTTGAACCCCGGAGACGGAGGTTGCAGTGAGCCGAGACTGCGCCACTGCACTCTAGCTTGGGTGACAGAGCGAGACTCTGTCTCAAAAAACAACAACAACAACAACAACAAGAAAACTTCTTAAAGGTGTTATGCCATGAATCAGTTCAGGTCTCTCTAACCAGATGCTGTCTTTTCCTCCATTGATTTCCCAGAGCTCTTTGTTTCAACCTCTTGCATGCCTGTGATCTTACTCTTCCCTCATATAATGATTACTTGTTTCTCTCATCCACTTATTAAATGTCTGTCTCCTTAGAGGTGGTGCCTGTTCTTACTCATTTTGCAGATTTAACAGTGTATGTTGCTGTATCTTCTATACAAAGGGACCCAGCATCTATTCTCTCTTTCTCTTTAGTAACAGAACTCCCGTTTTTTTTTTTTTCTTTTTTCCAGGATGATACTGTGCCCAGCTAAAAATACTCACTCTCCAAGCTCCCTTGCAGTCAGGTGGCCAAATGAGTCAGTTCTATACAAGGAGATGGAAGCTGAGGGTTTCTGACTTTCTAGATATAGGCACCACACTCCTTTCTGCTTTGCCCTTCTGCCTGGAACATGGACCTGAGTCTAGTTTTCTGGCCATTAAATAATAATCTTTAGGGTGAAGATCAACTTATTGATTTTTTCATTTAACAAATATTTACTGAATACATGCTATTGTGCCAGGCACTGTTGTGGATGCTTTAAAAAGCAGTAGAGCAGAAGGAAAGAATCTGAATCGCCGATGGCATCATTAAACATTGCAGCTTCTTTAACTGTCTATCTCTGGACTTCACGAACCCCCTTCTCTTCAAGCTGATTTTACTCAGTTGTTTGATCATTTTCTGTTATTTTAAAGCTGAATGCTTTTCTTTTCCACACAATGCTGTTCTATTACTGATCTAAGGCCTGGAATTGTAAGTGAGACTGGCTCAGGTTTATTTTCCTCTTGAAATAATCATGTGAATTTTCTCCTTTATTCTATTAGTGTTTGTTGATTTTCAAACGTTAACCAATCTTGCATTCTTGTAATAAACTTCACTGGATTTGAATGTATTTATTATCTGTTTGTGTGTATTAGTGGATTCAATTTGCTACTATTTCATTTGGGATTTTTACATTATGTTCATGAACGATCCTGGCCTGTAATTTTCCTTCCTTGCAATGCTAATGTCAAGTTTGATATCAAGGTTATCCTGGTCTTATGAGTTGGGAAGCAGTTTTTCTTTCCATTATCAGGAAGAGTTTGCATAAGATTGTTCTTAATTCTTTAAATAATTAAAAAAATTTACTGGCGAAACCATTTGGGCTTGGAACTTTCATTGTTTTAATTATGGATTCAATTTCTTTAACAGATATAAGGCTATAAGATTTTCTATTGGAGGAGGGAAGAGATATTGGTCAAAGGATACTGAATTTCAGTTAGATACCAGGAATAAATTAAAGACATCTAATGTGTAAGACGGTGGCTATAGTTAATAACAATGTATTGTATTCTGGAAAATTGCTAAGAGAGTAGGTTTTAACTGTTCTCACTGTAAAAAATAACTATATGAGATTATGCATATGTTATTTAGCTCAATTCAGCCACTCCACAATGTATTCATATATCAAAACATTTTGTTATATAAGACAAATATATATAATTTTTTTGTCAATTAAAATTTTATTATGAAATTCATGTTTGGTAAGTTAAGCTTTTCAAGGAATTTGTTCATCTAAAATCAAATTTAATGTCTATGGAATCTGTAATAAAGTCCCCCTTATTATATATAACATAAAAAATATATTCTCATTTTCTTGATTAATTTTTCTTGAGGTTTATCGACTTTTACATTTGTTTTCAAATAACTATCTTTTGCCTTAATTTTCTCTAATATATATTTGCTTTCTATTTTATTGATTTCTACTCTTAATTTTTTTCTGTTTTTTAGGGTTTAATTTGCTGGGGTTTTTTTCCAGACTAGTTTCTTGAGGTGGAAACTTAGATCCTTGATATTTAGTCCTCCTTTCTTTCTAAAAGATGTACTCAAAGTAATATATTTTCCTCTAAGTACTGCATTAGCTGCATAGAACAAATCATACATCATATTTTAATATTTTTTACATTGACAAATGAAAAATTGTATACATTTATAATGTACAATGTGACATTGTACATTATACATGTTTTGATATATGTATACATTGTGGAGTGATTAAACCAAGTTAACTAATGTATCCAGCACTTAACATATTGATTTTTTTGTGATGAAGACATTTAAAATCTATTCTCTTAGCAATTTTAAAGCATACAATGTTATTGTTAACTCTAGTCACCATGCTGTACAACAGATCTCCTGAACTTACTCCTCTTGTCTAACTGAAACTTTATGCACTTTGACCAACATCTCACCATCCCTCTAGAACTCCTCTCCCCAACCCAAGCCTCTGGTAATCACTACCATTCTACTTTCTGCTTCCATGAGTTTGATTTTTTTTTTAATTCCACATATAAGTGACAGCTTATAGTATCTTTCTGTGCTTGGCTTATCTCACCTAACATAATGTCCTCCAGGTTCATCCATGTTGTCACAAATGACAGAATTTCCTTTTTTTAAGGCCAAATAATATACCATTGTGTATATATTTTCTTTATTCATTCATCTACTATTGGGCACTTAGGTTAATTCCTTATCTTGGCTATTGTGAATAATGCTGCAATGAACATGGAGTGTAAATATCTCTTCAACATAACTGATTTCATTTCCTTTGGATATCTATACTCAGAAATAAAATTGCCGGATCATATGGTAATTCTATTTTTAATTTTTTGAGGAACTTCCATACTGTTTTCCATATGGCTATACTAATTTACAGTCTCATGAACAGTGTACAAGGGTTTGCTTTTCTTACCAACACTTGTTATCTTTTGTCTTTCTGATAAAAGCTTTCCTTACAGGTGTGAGGTGGTATCTCATTGTGGTCTTAATTTGCATTTCTCTAATGATTAGTGATGTTGAACATTTTTCATATACCTGTTGTCCTTTTTTTTTTTAAGAAATGTCTACTCAGGTCTTTTGCCCATTTTAAAATGAGGTTGTTTTCTTGCTATTGACTGGTTTGTGTTCCTTATACATTTTGGATATTAACTCCTTATCAGATGTGTTGTATGCAAATGTTTTCTCCCATTCCATAAATGGTCTCTTTACTCTTTTGGTTGTTTCCTTTGCTGTGTGTGCAAAAGCATTTTAGTTTGATGCCATTCCCATTTGGCTACTTTTGCTTTTGTTGTCTGTGCTTTGGGGTCATTAATATGTCATCTTTTCGCTATCATTTAGGTCAAAATATTCTCTCTCTCTCTCTCTTTTTCAAGGTTTCACTCTGTCATCCAGGCTGGAGGGCAGTGGCATGATCATGGCTCACTGCAGCTTTGACCTCCCCAGGCTCAAACAATTCTTCCCCCTCAGCCTCCTTGGTAGCTGTGACTACAGGTGCACACCACCATGCTGGACTAATATTTTTCGTATTTTTTGCAGAGATGGGGTTTCACCAGGTTGCCCAAGCTGGTCCTGAACTCCTGGTCCTAAGTGATCCACCCACCTCAGCCTTCCAAAGTGTTGAGATTACTGGTGTGAGCCACTGTGCTTGACCTAAAAATATTTTTAAATTTCCATTATGATTTCTTCTTTGATCCATTGGTCATTTAGAAATATATTGCTTAATTTACAAATATTTTGGGATAGTCTAGTTACTTTTCCATTATTGATTTATGGATTAATCTCACTGTGGTAAAAGAAAACTTACTCTGGGTGATTGTATTCTTTGAAATTTGTTAAGATTTTCTTTATGGCCCATTATAAGATTTATTTTAGTGACTGTTCCATGTGCATTGTAAACAATGCATATTACCAATTGTTGCATATCATTTTACATATGTATCAGTTATGTCAATTTTTAATCATATTGTTAAAATCTATATACTTACTTTTTGTTGCCTGCTCTATCAGCTGCTGCTATGTTATGATTTTTAGTTATTACAATGAATTTGACTATTTTGTTTTATATATGTCAAAGCTATGTCATTAAATACATAGAAATGTATGACTTCTTCCTGGTGAATTGGCCCTTCTATCATTATAAAATGTCTTTCTGAATTTCTTGCCATACTTCTTGCCTCAGAGTCTTCTTAATGTGATATTATTATAGCTACACCAACTTTCTTTTGGATGAAGTTACCATCGTTTTACATTCAAATTTTCTGTGTCGTTATATTTATGGTGTGTCTCTTGTCAGAGCCATTCTTGAATCCTAATTCTTTTGCCCTTTGTTATCTAAAGCCCAGTTTTCTTGACTGTAGAGATGATGATGTATATATAATTGTCTATATGCTATATATAATTATACATGTATAATTAGTGTGTATATATAAAATACACACTATATATATACACACACACAAACACACACTAAAATGTTACTGTCAACTATTATTATTTAATAGATGCACAACTTTTTTTTTTTTTTTTTTTTGGAGACAGGGTCTTGCTCTGTCACCCAGACCGGAGTGTAGTGGTGCCATCACAGCTTACTGCAGCCTCTGCCTCCTGGGTTCAAGAGATTCTCCTGCCTTGGCCTCCTGAGTAGCTGGGACCATAGGTGCATGCTACCATGCTCGGCTACTTTTTTTTGTATTTTTTGTAAATGGGTTTTGCCATATTGTTTAGGCTGGCTTTGAAATTTTGGGCTCAAACAATCTGCCTGTCTCAGCCTCTTGAAGTGTTGAGATTACATGCATGAGCCATTGTGCCCGGCCAATCTATTTTTTAAGATACAGAATTCTTTTTTTTTTTCAATTTCATTCCAATTAAATACTATTCCAGTGTAGTCCTTATTATATGATAATACCATATTATATCATGATAAGGAAAAAGTACCTCTCTACTGTTTGAATTTCTGGTTCCTTATTATGAAGCTAAATCTGGGGAAAACATTCATGCAATTGTATACTTCCTTCTCTGTAACACTGCCTCAGAAAGGAAAGTCAAGAGAGCGCTCACCTCTGACTTTTAAGAGTTATAGGAGATAGTCTAAATTTTTTTCAGTATAAAGATAAAAAACCCCACCAATTAGAAGCTATTAGAAGCTTATTAGAACATAATTGATTTATTAAAGATTATCATTTTTTACTTCAGTTTGAGGGTCTATTCTCACTTCTTTTATCCATCTATCCAGTCATTTATTTATTTTACATATATTGAAATTGTATCATGTAGTAGGGGCTGAATGTACAAAAATCAGTATGACAAAGTCTCTCCTTCTGAAAGAGAAGTAGGGAAGTCTAGTAAGGAAGAAAGATAAACATTAGTAAAACCTTATACTCTTTGATTTATAATGACAGCAGTATGTACAGGGTGCTATGACAGTAGATAGAAGAAAACACAAATTTCCATCTGGAATACTCCCCTCTTTGTTGTTGCCTATCTTGTGGATGACTCAGATTTCCTGGATGAATGGACATTTGAATTGGGCCTTTAGAATAACGTGGCATTAGATAGGTGAACCACACAAGCACTTGTATAGGAAGAAGAGGCACTTGAGGCATTTTAAGCAGAAAGGGATTTATTATGGGGACTTACATGCTTATGCACTTATTGCAAGGATGAGAAGAATGAGCTCCATTCTGAGCTTCCAGAAATGAATCACAGAATACCACCTATTGTGGGAGCTACTATCTTACCATATTCAGGAGATGAGAATCAAGAGGTTCACTGGACCAATTAACTTAAAAAACATGGTGCTATAATTCCGACCCAGGGTTTGGGAAGCTGGGATCAGGAAGCCACTACTACCAATAATCTACCACTCAGTACCCAGAACACTGGAAACTGTATGCTGGAATGCAGAAATATCCATACCTGCACAACTCTCCTTGCCTGCAGGAAGGAAGCAGTCAAAAGCAGTTGGAAGGTGGTACTTCCTTCACTTCTACCTTCCGATCTCTGACTGAGTGCACCTGATAAAACCTATTTCACACCCAGGAATCTAACTGTAAGGGAGTCTGGAAAATAAAATTTGTAGTTTTCTAGGCTTTGCTGTACGAAGGAGAGTACACTGGGAGATGAGAACAAAGGCAGAATGCAAATCAATTACCAAACATACCAGGTGAAAATGAGATGGGAGTAGGAGAGTCAGATGGAGAGAATAGTATGTACAAAAAAAAAAGTAAAATAACATGGAGATTTTGAGGAATTTCTGAGATGGCTGGATAGGGGAAACAACAAAAGATGAATTGAGAGAGAAATATTGTCTAGATAATGAGAATGAGCTGGGAAGGAGTGGCGGAGAAGAGGATTATGAAACTTAGGCACCCCAGGAAAGAGGTTATTGCATTAATTAAAGTGAGTGACAGCGCTGGCTCAGAGTAAGACAATAGTGGTAGAAACAGAAGAGACAATTTAGAGAGAGAGTTAAAATATCATGATCATTTTTATTATATACTTTTTCCTTCATGGCAATTTATCTTTAGGAATGCCCCCTTTGTTCTAGTTATTTGTTTGTTTGAACATAAGGCGTGTAGAATGTGTTATTCCAGTCCATGGCAATTCTGCACTTAGCATTGGCAAAACTTGTGGTCAGTGTTGCTTCTATTTTCATGTAGTTTCATATGTTGGTTGCCTTCCCAGTTAGAGAAGACACTTAAAGAGCACAGATTATATTTTATACTTACTTGATGTAACATTTGAAAATTTTGACTAAGGCACATAGAATTAATAGATACATTTCCTGGAAAGGCTCCAGATCAAAATGTAAATTTTCAAAAGTTGTTTTAAAACCAATTACAGGAGTCTTACAAGTCTTGCTTACATGGATGGTCTAAAAAAGTAGGATGGAGAAAAGATCTTAGAGAGGATTTTTTGGAGAGAGCAGTGCTGAGATTCTAAATCTACCTAAGGGGGAAGGATAAAGTACCTACATCTCATTTCAAGCCTAGTGCAAAGGACTTATTAGGAGCACTCACTGAACCTGATATGAAATTAAGACACAGAGTAGACCAGTGTTTGCTCCTGTTTGAGAAATCTAACAGGCATGAGACAGGCTGGTTTGCTTTAGATGGATGAACCGGGGGAGTATGTTTGACTCATATCAAGGGGCTCTCAGATGAGAAGTTCTCAGTGATGCAGTTCTTTCTAAGAATCCACAAAATAGCTTCTGAGAGTCAGTGTTATAAGAGTGTATGATGGTACTAATTAGGTGAGAGTTTTCTTGTCCACCCTCAATTCGCTTCTCTTTTCAACATCATTAGACCTTGGAAGAAAAGATTTGAACCAGATTAACAAAATGGAAAACGGGTGGTACAAGGAAAAGGGACTCCTCCCCATCTCCCTATCCCTTCCTTACTTCCTACCCGCGGAAATTCTTACAGGGGAAGGGGGGAAGAAGATGTTTTCATTTCAAATCAGGTTTGAAGTTTTGATAATTGTCTATAATTGGGTACTCTTAACTATGAATTTGAGACTATGTTTGCAATCGAAGGGACTGTTAGACTTCTGTTTACCGGAGAAGTTAGAGGAATTACGGGACTTTTGAGTTTCTATCTACGTTAGTGGAAGCAAGTTCCCCATCCATTAACCTTTAAAGGAAGAGGGGCAGACAATAAAAAGTTGCTTGGTGATTATACCCCTACCCTATTACTTCTGTTTGGTCACATACTGGTTAAACCTTTTCATTCCCAGAGGCCCTGCTGATGAACTCCAGGGTGGAAGTGGAAAAGGCAACATGGCTTGATATAAGGAGCTTTCTGCTACATCCTAGCTGTGTGACCTTGTGAAACATACATAATTCTTATACATCATGATTTCTTAATCTGCAAAATAAAGTGAATACATAATGTCTGCCTTTATATTTCACAGTATTGTTGGGAAGATCAAACAAGACAGCACACTTGAAAAGGTTTCAAAATTCCTACAGGTACTCAAAATCAATTAAATGCTTCATGATTGATGTACCTTGACTTAGAAGGCTCATGAAATGTTTCCCTCTTCCCCATGGGGCAAGCCATACTAAATTCATCGCTAATAAGGACAGCTACAGAAAAAAAAACAAACTCCAGAAGAGGATATTCCACAGAATCCCCCAGTGGCCCATTCCTGTTTCTAACACTGCCAGGATAATCTGTTCTGCCTGAGTATTCTTAATGCTTTATCACCACTTACAAAAGCCATTGACGACTTAGCACTAATGAAAGTTTTCTTCTCCAAATCATTTTTTCAGCACCTTCTCCAACATGCATGTTGAATTACTGGCCAATTACCTGGAAACTGAAGTGAGCCCAAGAGAGTCAGTGAATTATTAAGAAATCATTTACAGAAAGTAGTAATGCCAGTGGAGAAGGCTGATGGAAAAAGCGTCTCTATTTGTCTCATAAAAGGGCTAGGAAGGTAGAAGAGAACATGAGGAGACTGGTAAGAAAGTTCTTCTAGGTCAAAAACAAGGAAAATAATATGACCTTCTCACAGATGACATCTGTCTGTGGTTATGGTATGGGATCTGCCTGACAAAGCCACTGGGAAACAGGCTGCCTCTAATTGAAAATGATCCTAGCAGTGCTTGAATGAGGCAATGTTCTGTTGTATTGTGTAGAAGAACAAGAATAGAGGCATTTGTGAAGGAAAATGGACCATGAAATCTAGGGGATGCTTGAGTTTCTGCAGGAAGCCATTCCTCTTCTCTTTCAAAGCTTCAAATTTACATTTTAAGCTTCTTGAAATCAGTAACAGGTTTCTATCATCTCTACCTACACCATAGCTGTCTGCTTTTTCTCCTGTGAGTGATGCCATTTAAAAGAATACAAACCACCTCTCTCATTGTCTCATAGGAGCTTATGCTCTGCAATGAACTTCACATTCATAGACCAGTGAGAGAATAAGTACATCTTGTAACAGAGTGGATTGAGAAATGGAAATGATGGATAGAAAACTAGTGACTTTCCCCATGTTTAGACATTAAAAGCAACATATATACGTGTGTGTGTGTGCGTGTGAAAATATATATATACACACACACACACACACATATATATATATATGTATGTTCATCTCCTTTGGCAACACCCTCACAGAAACACCTGGGATCAATACTTTGCATCCTTCAATTCAATCAAATTGACACTCAGTACTAACCATCACGGAGGAGTTCAGCCCATGAGCAGCTGCAATGTGGCTTGCAGTAGTTGGAGCTCAGGGACTGTATAAAGATGAGGATCTGGTAACTGAGAAGACCTAAACCATCAGGGATATATATATGCACGCACACACACATATAGGAAGTGGGGAGGGGCAGAGGGCGGTGCAAGGAAGCAATTTTAGTTGATAGATGAGATTTTTCCTGAAATCAAAAGAACATCAAAATAGTCTAAGTATAATATTTAAAATTCTCACAGTAATGAAGAAAAGGACTAAAATAAGTTACCTTTTAAAACTAGGAAGAAAGAGGGAGGAAGTAGAATTGAATTAAAGTGCTTTATGTATAATATTTTATGTTGGGGAGTCAAAAGATACTGCTGAAAGTTGACAAGTGAAGAAGCAATGGAAGCATATTTTTGATAGTGATGGAAGTGACTGTCTTTGATCATAAACGTAAGAGCAGTGGCTTCCCTCGAGAGCTGAAGCAGGTGCTTCCGGAAGCACCATGGAGCAAAATATCCTAAGGAGGTGGGCTCTGTCGTTCCCCTCTCCTATTCAACAGGAACAACTGTGCTTTTCAGATGTTTTACATCTTGGGTTACAGTGAAACATTTTGCTGAAAAAAAAAAAAAAACCAAAAAACAGGTTTCATTGCTTTAAATACTCAGAAACCATTTACCTAGGACAAGATGCATCTGTTAAAATGATCTGCATTAAAATCCTAAATTGTAGCAGGGGCAAGGAAATTTCCAGAGAAAGGTAAGGGGCTCTTGCAATATAATATATATCTGTATGATCTTTCCTTTTTTGAAGATGGATCCTCTTTCACCCACACCCATGAGGGTTGCCCCAGAAGACATGATTTCCCACTTGATCAGGCCATAGTTGATTCAACCAAGAGTGAAAAGCTCATTGAAGTTCGGCTGTTCTGAATTTGAATTCTTATGTCCTAGACTCTGGAATTTGAACTGAGTTGATATATACTAGGGAGCTGCAGCATGGCTGAGTTTTGTCACTTTGCAGAAAGAAAAGAAAGAAGTTAAAGAGCACAAAGAAGAGGTGAGAAGGTATTAAATAGTCTCAGAGGCTTTTTTACTTCTTTCCATTTCATAGTCTGCATCCCTGAAGCAACCATTGGATTCTTTTATCCTAGATCTTTCCAATAAAACCTCTTTTGTGTTTGACAAGTATGCATGGGTTTCTTTTCCTTGGAAGCTCGAATAAAATGTAATTTAATTATAAAATGGCTTTGAATAAGATATAGAAGAGAACACAAAGAGCTTTGGTAAGATAACCTACAATGATTGGAAGGTGATGGAGCAGCTAGCTGTAATTATTAGTCCAAGAGAAAAATCATTAGAATTCAGAGGCTTCTATGATGGAGAATGTATTAGTTAAGGTTCTCTAAAGGGACAGAACTAACAGGATAGATATATAAAGGGGAGTTTATTGAGTAGTATTAACACACAATAACAAGGTCCCGCAATAGGACGTCTGCAAGCTAAGGAGCAAGGAAGCCAGTCCAAGTCCCAAAGTTGAAGAAACTGGAGTCTGATGTTTGAGGGCAGAAAGCATCCAGCATGGGAGAAAGATGTAGGCTGGGAGGCTAGGCCAGTCTAGCCCTTTCACGTTTTTCTGCCTGCTTTATATTCTAGCCATACTGACAGCTGATTACATGGTGTCTACCCAGATTAAGGGCAGGTCTGCCTTTCCCAGCCCACTGACTCAAATGTTAATCTCCTTTGGCAACACCCTCACAGAAACACCTGGGATCAATACTTTGCATCCTTCAATTCAATCAAGTTGACACTCAGTATTAACCATCACAGAGAGGCTCAGCCCATGAGCAGCTGCAATGTGGTTTGCAGTAGTTGGAGCTCAGGGAACCTATAAAGATGAGGATCTGGTAACTGAGAAGACCTAAAACATCAGGGAGTCTATCAAGGTCATGGACAGAAATACAGCTTTCCTAGGGACAGAGACAACTCAGAGAAGTAACTTACTATTGGATTGGGAATAGAAGTGGAGAAAATATAGCAATAAGGACAGTTTCAGCTACAGGTAGAGTCCATCAGTTAACAAGAAGTGGTGATAGGACGTCAGCAGTGACTAGCTTGGACTGAATAGCATTTAAATCTACCAAATTAATTGTATTTAAAAATGAGTTTCTAAGTAACTTACCTAATTTGTACATGGCTTTCAACTTGACATTCCTTTAAAGCATAGTAATAAAACAGCTTTGTAAACCAGGTGCCAGTTGGGTCTCCCAGTTCTACAAATTAGTCTATCCAACCATCTACAGATCCCAAGTTTCATTCTCAAACCCATCAAGGTTCTTGGCAGAGGAGTGTACTGATTAATCAGCTCTACTCTACTCGGAGGTGCTGCAGTGACCAGAATTGCTGTCTTCTGGAGCATCTACGTGTTGCAGCCCAGTGAATTATGCAGGGAAAAGTGATTGGTAACATGTGGTGTGGCCCCACCTGGGAGAATCTACATTATAAAAAGGGAATACTGAAGGCATAAAATACTCACCTCAGTACTTATGTGTGTAGGAAATTGTCCTGCTAGACAATGTCATGCACACCTGGACATTTTTTTTTTTCCTTCTGAACTCTCTTTTCTCTAGCCATTGGAGAAGACACCTGAAGAGTTGGCATATAATTTGTAAACGGATCTAACCCCTGAGTGGAGTTTTTGTTTGTTTGTTTGAGACAGAGTCTTGCTCTGTCTCCAGGCTAGAGTGCAGTGGCATGATCTCGGCTCACCACAACCTCTGACTCCCGGTTCAAGCGATTCTCCTGCCTCAGCCTCCCGAGTAGCTGGGATTACAGTCACGCACCACCACACCCAGCTAATTTTTGTAGTTTTAGTAGGGACAAAGTTTCACCATGTTGGCCAGAATGGTCTTGATCTCCTGACCTTGTGATCTGCCTGCCTCGGCCTCCTAAAGTGCTGGGATTACAGGCGTGAGCCACCATGCCTGGCCTGGAGTTCTTGAGATAATTATCTGCAGTGCAGCTTTGTTGATCAAGTACAACATATTTACCAGCCCATGAATATATTCAAAAGACAACCGCTCTTCAAGAAGGTAAATATATAGTCAAACAAAATCTTTATTAATTAAAAAAATTGTAAACACAATACATGTTCCATTTAAATAGTTAAAGCCTAAAGCTGTTTTTCTAATTTATAGACTTAAAGAATTCTATAAATATCTTATACTAAGACTAATTACATAAAGACTACTAAAGACATATTTTGATTCAGCCTTGGAAAAAGCTTTTCTTCTCCTGATTAGGAGAAAAGAAACGCCTTGTATTTCATATTCAACTATTACAAGCAGAGTTGCATACACCTATTTATTTAAAAGGATTTGCCTTTTGCCCTCAAAGTGCATTTTCTTTTGAAATTAGTAAGGCTCCCCCCCACCCATTTGTATTCTGGCTAGAACACGCTTTTGTTTGGCAAAACCTTCAGCAGTGTAGGTGATGCTGGAGAAATGATACAATTTAATGAACAAGCAATCTGTGAAATTGCAATTGTGTGTTATATCGCATTTCATACTCCATGTTCTTACATAGTGCCATGGCTCTTCTTAGAATTATATTTTCATTATTGCCCTTGGGAATAATAGATTAGAATTTTCTGTTATGTAACTGATTCATTATTAGATAGTGGCTTTCATACATGGTTGTCAGGCTCCAATAGACTTTACTATTGGATTGGTCCTTACTATATAGCTAATGGGCCAATTTGTTATACTAGGATTTTCTCTAGGGTGATTTACAGCCAACCTGTCTGAAAATCACTTGGTTTTTGTTTGTTTTTTTTTTTTTTTTGGCTGATGTGTGAGCCTTACCCTCGATCTGCTGAATCATAATCTCTCCATCTCAGTTACCTACCAGTTTCTCTACTCTTTGGGCAGTAGTTCTCAGACTTGACTACACATTGGAATCACCTAGATGCTTGAAATGTAATGATGTCTGGGTTCGTCTCCAGAAAACAAGTCAGAAAACAAGTCTGAAGACGAACCCAGACATCATTACATTTCAAGCATCTAGGTGATTCCAATGTGTAGTCAAGTCTGAGAACTACTGCCCAAAGAGTAGAGAAACTGGTAGATAACTGGGATGGAGAGATTATGATTCAGCAGATCGAGGGTAAGGCTCACACATCAGCCAAAAAAAAAAGGATATATTAAGCAAAAAATGTAAAGAAGTAAGTAGGTATACTTTGATATTGTTGACTCTTTTGGCTCTTGTTCCTTTCCCTCTGCAAATACAAAAGAAAATTAGCCAGGCGTGGTGGCACGTGCCTATAATCCCAGCTACTAGGAAGGCTGAGGCAGGAGAACTGCTTGAACCTGGGAGGCGGAGGTTGCAGTGAGCCGAGATTGCGCCATTGTACTCCAACCTGGGCAAAGGAGCGAGACTCCGTCTCAAAAGAAAAAAAAAAAAGAAGATAAATCCAGGGTCCCCCTCTCATCATCTTGCCACATCCTGCTGCCTTATTGCCTTCACTTTAGCTTTTCTATCTTTGAAATGCCTTCCTTCTCATTCTCTCTCCATCTGGGGAAGTGTTACTCATTCTTAAAGTTTAGTTCATGTATCATTTTGTTGTGTAACTTTCTGAAGCAGCTCTTTCTCTAAATAGAATTGTTGGATTGTTTTTACATGCTTCCACAGCATCTTGAACCTATTTTAATGGCACCTCTTTCCAAATTGCATTATAGCTAGCTGTTTTCACAATTGTGGTCTCTGACTTGTGAATTGCTGGCTTCAAAGTTGTGTGTAGATCAATTCAACAGACACTCAATGAGTGGCCATGAGTGCCAGGTCTTGGGCTAAGCAGCACAAAGATGAATCATATTTTCTCTGCCCTCCCTGCCCTCTAGGAGCTCACACTGTAGTGAGGAAGATAAACAAATCATTACAATATCCCTGGATAGATGTTATAACATACAGATACACAGTGCTAACGAAAACTCTAAGTGTCTAGGGATGTTGCAGAAGACTTCATAAAATTGGGACTTAAATGATGAATAATTTGAAAAGAGTTTTAAATTCCATCATTGGGAAATCACAGGAAGGGTGTTCTAGGCTGGGGAACAGCATTTGCAAAGGTAACAGAAACATGAATGTTCACAGCACATTCAGAGAAATACCATATAGAAAGGAAAGGCTGCTGTTTAAGATGGACATATTTAATTCCTGGATGCTAGGATTATCCTTTTTTGTTAAAGTAAGTTAAACTACTTGGGCAAACAACTAATCTTTGTCAAAATACTGTCAGAAAAGTCTTAGTCCATCAATACAGTTAGAGGTATTCTGGCTAGGAGCAACTCTTGATTTCCTACAGAATGACATTGTTGTGTTGTTATAAGCTGTGTAGAACCCATTTTAATCTTAGGCCAACTCCAAAAGACTGCACACATTCCTGTGATTATTTCAAGGTACAAATTTCTACATGTAGAAGAAAAAAATACTAAGTTTTGAATCCATTAGACTTGGGTTTGAATCTAGACTCTATCATTTTATTAAGTCAGTGACTAAGTTACTTTCTGTGAGTTTCAATTTCTTTGTAAAATGAGGATAAAAATAGATACCTCATGTGGTCATATGGATGATTGAATTAGATAATGCATGTAAAGAATTTAGCACAGTACCTGACACGTAAAAAGAACTCAGAAAACCCCAAACCTCCAAAAATTGTAAAAAAAATAAAAAAAGAAAAATAACAGGTTGGCCCAGAGCCAGAGAGAAAGTGCCAGAAGGAATTTTGGAGCAAATATCAGCTGCTTGCTCCTCCTTTGATCTGGTGAGTAGTATCATTCCATAACTTGCTGAGCTTGGCCAAGCAACTCAAGAGTTAATTTTCAACCCCAATGCCCTCTCCCAGTTTAGATTCAGGTTACCTGAGTTCAGAGTTTCCTGTGTTCCAGGTGAGCAGGACTCGCCCACCTCCTCCTGCTCAGCACCGCTTTCAAATAAGGCCACCTGGAGAAGAGAAAGAAGGTGTTTTAATGTGTAAGTCAGTAAATATCTCAGGGTTGGGCAGAGAGCAAGGACTTATAAGATGAAAGAGGACAGGCTTTCTGATTTGTGTCTGGCTCCCCCAAACCCTGAGCAATCTGTTCCTATTTAAAACAAAAAGCAAAACATGTTTCCTTAAGCTGGTTTAAGAGAATAGTGATGACTAAGGCAGTATATTTATTTCAGCTGTCACAGGAATAATGAATTCTTGAACTTTTTTTTTTTTTGTTAATTCTCCTGTATTTTTGAAAATACTGTGGTTCCCTTCCTACGGACTCTTGAAAAGAAACTCATTTTGGGGTATTAGATATCAGAGGAGCAAGTTCTCAATTCTTCAAACTTTCGTTGTTCGAAAAGATTAGAAAGGTTTGTTGACAGGACATAGATCTAAAGACGGTTGAGTGGGGATTACACAAATTAATAAAGGGACAAATGGAAATCACATGCACTCACTCAATAAACAAGCACCTATTTTGTCACAGAGACTATATACAATTCTGGGTTAACAAAGAAGAACCTGCAGACAGGTAAGCACATCCTTACAACACAGTGTGATAAAGTGTGATCGCAGAAGTACAAGGTGGCATAGGAGAGGACTTGGAGACTCATTGGATGAGCTGAATTTAGCCAGATAAAGGGAGGGGTAGAAAGACTGTTGTATCTCAATGCCTGGAAGTAAGAGTGGAGTGGATCTGAGGAACGAAATTCAGGTTAATGTACCTGGATCCCAAGTGTAACAGGAGGAATAGCTGAAGATGAGGCCAGCAGGATACCCATTATCTTTCTTTCAGCAGCTTGTGCTGGTCTGGATTTAGGATTGAGGGGAAGGTAAATCTCCTTGTAGATTTTGGGCCCAAGCCACGCACTCCAAGGGAATCTTGCCAGATAGATGTGTAACGTGGTTCCTTGTTTCCCCTTTTGCTGCTGTTCCGTGTGTGAATAGCTTCCAAAGAAAACTCAAGGGATATTTGATGCAGTTGGATTTAGGCATTTCTCGGTCAATTTATTAACAAAAAATCAGTTAACTGATTTAGGTATTTCTCAGTCAATCAATTAACAAAAAATCACAACTTCATCTCAAGTCTCAACTACTGGGATG
>NW_012103698.1:5901133-5902204 GCF_000951045.1 Mandrillus leucophaeus
TTTTCAGATGGAGTCTCACTCTGTTGCCCAGGCTGGAGTGAAGTAGCACGATCTCGGCTCACTGCAACCTCTGCCTCCTGGGTTCAAGCGATTCTCCTGTCCCACTCTCCCAAGTATTTGGGATTACAGGTGTGTGCCATCAAGCCTGGCTAATTTTTTTTTCTTTTTGTATTTTTAGTAGAGACAAGGTTTCACCATATTGGCCAGGCTGGTCTCGAACTCCTGACCTCGTGATCTGCCACCTCAGCCTCCCAAAGTGCTGGGATTACAGGCATGAGCCACCGCACCAGGCCCCACCTCAGGGCTTTTATACCTACTGTTCCCTTGCTGTTTCCTCTGTCAGGAATATTTCCCCCACTTTGCTTTGCTTATCACCTCATCATTCAGGACTTTACTCAATAATTATTGAATTCCTTAACTAAAATAACCTGACCAATTTCTCTGTTTATCCATACCTGTTTTATTTTCTGGATTGCATATACATTTTCTGAACCATTTTATTTTCTTGTTTATTGACTGTATCTTTCACTAGAATTTAAGTAAGGATTTGTCTTAATTACTGCTGTATCCCCAGCATATAAAACTGTGCCAGGCAAGAAAAAATGAAATACCACGGAATACATCTAACCAAGGAGATGAAAGATCTCTACCAGCAGAACTACAAAATGCTGCTGAAAGAAATGAGAGATGACACAAATAAGTGGAGAAACATGTCATGCTCATAGATTGGAAGAATGAATGCCATTAAAAAGGCCTTACTACCCAAAGTAATTTATAGATTAAACACTAATCCTATCAAATTTCCAGTGTCATTTTTCACAGAAGTAGGAAAAACTATTCGAAAATTCATATGGAACCAGGCTGGGCGCGGTGGCTCACGCCTGTAATCTCAGCACTTTGGGAGGTTGAGGTGGATGGATCACTTGAGGTCAGGAGTTTGAGACCAGCCTGGCCAACATGGGGAAATCCTGTCTCTACTAACAATACAAAAATTAGCCAGGTCTTGTGGCGGGTGCCTGTAATCCCAGCTACTTGGGAGGCTGAGGCAGGAGAATTGCTTGAACCCGGGAG
>NW_012103698.1:5906049-5907039 GCF_000951045.1 Mandrillus leucophaeus
ATAAATAAATAAAAGTTGGAAAACAAACAAACTGTTCCAGGAACATAATAGGCACTAAATAAATATATCCTTTACCATATGTGAATGAATGAAAGTAGAACTTGGGTCTGCTTGGTCATTGATTTTACAATGACCCCTGTGCTTTCCAATTTTAACATGCATGCAAATCACCTAGCGATCATGTTAAAATACGAAGTTTGATTGAGAATGTCTTGGGTTCTGAGAGTCTGCATTTTTGACAAAATCTCAGGTGACACTGATGATTCAGGTCTGTGGACCATATATCAAGTACCCTCTTGCAGCTGTGCTCCTGAAGCAAAAGGTAATTAAGCTTTGCCAGATACATTTTTATACTCTATTTAAATACATATGGTTTAGTCTTGAATTATCTTTTAAAATAAGGAATGGGGAGTTAAGCTGCATTTTGTTCAACATTTTATTATAAACATTTTCAAGCATAGAGAACAGTTGAAGGATTTTAACAGTGAACCCACTACCCAGACTCCACTATTAACATTGTAATATTCTTATTTTTCAAATTTCCATCTAAGTATCATCTTTCTATCCAATTTCAATCCATATTACATTTGATATATGTCAAAGGGAGTTCCAAACATTCCCTCCAAAATACTTCTGACCTGCGTTAAAAAAGTGACCCTTCCTGGTTGGTGACCAAACCGTGGAGACTCTTCAGGAGGCTTATTCATGAAGTTGGCCCCATCTGCAACTTCCGCTACCCACGTTCTTGTTCTTGGGCTTTTGCCTCCAAAGCACACTCAAGTTAGTGCCCTTAGAAATGTTAGACAAATTGCGTATCTTTTGAGGGCGTCCCACTGTGATTTTAAGCCTAAACCAATTTTGCCTTTAAGAATAATTTAAGGCCGGGCGCAGTGGTTCAAGCCTGTAATCCCAGCACTTTGGGAGGCCGAGACGGGCGGATCACGAGGTCGGGAGATCGAGACCATCCTGGCGAACACGGTGAAACCCCGT
>NW_012103698.1:5909779-5911652 GCF_000951045.1 Mandrillus leucophaeus
CAGCCTGGGTGACAGAGTGAGACTCTTTCTAAATATATACATATATATACACACACACACACACACACACAAACACACACACATATATATATATATATATATATAAAATAAAATTGATATGGAACCAAAAAAGAGTCCAAATAGCCAAAGCAATCCTAAGCAAAAAGAACAAAGGGAGAGGCATCACATTAGCCAACTTCAAACTATATTATAAGACTACAGTAACCAAAACAGCATGGTTGTGGTACAAAAACAGACACATAGACCAATGGAACAAAATAGAGAACCCAGAAATAAAGCTGTGCACCTGCAACCAACTGATCTTCGACAAACTTGACAAAAATAAGCAGTGGGGAAAGAACTCCCTATTCAATAAATGGTGCAAGGATAGCTTGTGAGCCATATGCAGAAGAATGAAACTGGACCCTTATCTATCACAATATACAGAAATCAACTCAAGATGGATCAAAGGCTTAAATGTAAGAAATCTTACATTTAAGAATTTTAGAAGAAAACCTAGGAAATACCCGTCTCCATATCGGCCTTGGGAAAGAATTTATGGCTAATCCTCAAAAACGATTGCAACAAAAACAAAAATTGATAAGTGGGGCCAAATTAAACTAAAGAACTTCTGTATAGCAAGATAAATTACCAGTAAACAGACAACCTACAGAATGGGAGAAAATATTCACGAACTATGCATCTGACAAAGAGCTAATAGCCAGAATCTAAAAGGAACTGAAATCAGCAATCAACAAGCAAATAACTCCATTAAAAAGTGGGCAAAGGACATGAACAGACATTTCTCAAAAGAAGACACAAAAGTAGCCAATAAACACATGAAAAAATGCTCATCACACTAATCATCGGAGAAATGAAAATCAAAACCACAATGAGATACCATCCCACAACAGTGAGAATGGCTTTTGTTAAAAGGTCAAAATATGCCAGGTGCGGAGGCTCATGCCTGTAATTCCAGCACTTTGGGAAGCCAAGGCCGGCAGATCAGGAGGTCAGGATAGGGAGACCATCCTGGCTAACACCGTGAAACCCCGTCTCTACTAAAAATACAAAAAATTAGCCGGGTGTGGTGGTGGGTGCCTGTAGTCCCAGCTACTCAGGAGGCTGAGGCAGGAGAATGATGTGAACCCGGGAGACGGAGCTTGCAGTGAGCTGAGATCATGCCACTGCACTCCAGCCTGGGCAACAGATTGAGACTCCTTCTCAAAAAAAAAAAAAAGTCCAAATATAACAGATGTTGGCAAGACTGCTGAGAAAAAAGGGAACACTTATATACTGTTGGTGGGAATGTAAATTAGTCCAGCCACTGTGGAGAACAGTTTGAAGATTTCTCAAAGCACTGACAGTTGAACTACCATTTGATCCAGGAATCCCATTACTGGGTATATATCCAAAGGAAAATAAATCATTCTACCAAAAGGACACATGCACCATATGTTCATCACAGTGCTATTCACAGTAGCAAAGGCATGGGATCAACCCAGATGCCCATTAACAGTGGATTGGATAAAGAAAAAGGGGTACATATACATCATGGAATACTATGCAGCCATAAAAATGAATGAAATCATTCTGTACTTTGTAGCAACATGGATGTGGCTGGAGGTCCTTATCCTAGGTGAATTAAGGCAGGAACAGAAAACTGAATACAGCACGTTCTCACTTATAAGTGGGAGCTAAACATTGGGTACACAGGGAGATAAAGATGGGAACAATAGACACTGGGGACTACTACATGCGGGAGATATGGGGGAAGTGAAGGGCTGAAAAACTACCTATTGCGTACTATGCTCGCTTCTTGGGTGACAGGTTGTCATATCCCAGACCTCAACATTACACAGTATACCTTTGT
>NW_012103698.1:5913042-5948274 GCF_000951045.1 Mandrillus leucophaeus
AAAAAAAAAAAAAAAAAAAGGAATAATTTAAATTTTCCTGCAACAAATAGAATAGATGGAAACAATAATTAATTTGTGGCTCCCAGCACTTTTTATAAAACTGAATGTAGGCTGTAAAGTCAAGGTTTTCATTTTAGATTTCAGTGACCATTTCTTAATCATCACTGTCTCCCCAGTGCCCAGTACAGCCTCTACTATATAATAAATGCTGTGTTTGCTGAAGCCGTGATTGAGTAAATGAATGAACGCTCACCATGTAATAGCAATTTTCTCACTTGATTGTTAGTGCCTGTACCTGCCAGACCCATCCCTAGACAGAGTTTTTCAACCTCCACACTATTCACATTTTGCACTGACCATTCTTTGTTGCTCTCCTGTCCGTGTAGGATGTTTAGCAGCATTTCTAGCCTCTACTTGCTAAATGCTGGTAGCTCCCCACAGCCCCAACCCCTACACCTATAATGACAGTAAAAAATGTCTCTAGACATTGCCAAATGTTCCCTGGGGGACAAAATTGCCTCTATTGGAGAATCACTAAGCGACAAGAATAGGAGCCCTATAATTTTTTGAGGCCAGCTCTGCTTAATCTGAGCTGATAAGGACTAAGCCTGAACATATATTATTAAGAGTCAGAAGAATATTTTTATTCTGTAGGATTCATGATGAAATGGAGAAATGGTTTGTAGTTTAAAAAGCCTTGAATGAACCCTGAGTTCTCTTCCTAGTTCAGCATTTTCTCCCAGGCCCTATTCTGGGTGCTCAGTCTTTGTGGTTGGCTTCTGTCTGTGTTTCTGATTTGTGCTCTTTTTTATGCTGGGATTCAAGCATTGTTCCGATCCCTGATCCCTTGGCTGAGGAACTGACTGCTGCTCAGCTTCTACCCCTGTGGGTTGGACCCTGCTCAGTACACAAGGCATTGTTGCCTGAGTTGCTGTTTAACTCCAGAGGTACTCACCTCCTTGGACTTCTGACTGCAACCTGTTTGACTAGGCGTTACTGCTGCCTAATCTCTTCTGCTGTGCTTCCCTACCCCAAAACGGATCCAAGCATATTTTCATTACCTCAGAGATGACTTGAGTTTTCTAAATCCCTTGGGATAATGAAATTAGCACCACTGGCCAGCTTCCTTTGGAGTTAGGCCTGCTTTTAGTTTCATTTGCCCCAGGACCATCAATTCTGGCCTCTTAGCCTTTTCTTGCCAATTCACTGAAAGTTGTAATTGTCAGTCTTGAAAATTTGTTTTCCCTGGGCACGTATGCTAGACTCCCCTCCCTCCTCACCAAGGACTTAATGTTCAGCAACTTCGGGGTGATCTATTCAGCCTGCCTGACTTTTTTTAGTCCTGTTAATCAGATTCTCCAGCCTTCAGAGGCACCTCTTTTGTCTGCTGGCCCTAACCACAGAAAGCTGTTAAAGAAAGACTCATAATTAAACCCAAATGACCCACAAAAAACTTAAGTTTCCTTCCTGATCACTGTACATCAGCTCTGCTATTTGTTCTTGTCTATTACCTGCCTAATTCCATCCCCTAACAATTGTTTCAGATACATTCTTTTCTCTATAAGCCCCCAAGCTTTCTCTACCACTCAGGAAACACTGACAATCTTAATCTTTCTTGTGCAAGATTAAGGCTATTTTTCCACTCCACTTTAACATATTCAAGTTTCTTTATCTACATTCCATTCTTCCTTCCAGGCTCAGCTAAAATGTGCCCTTTCTCTCCTTTCTGGGCTCCTCTACCAGGTTGAGGACCTGTATTTGTTTGACTTAGAATAGCTTCTTTATACACTTAGGGGCAAAGTCCAGTTACATTCTGCTTTTCCTCATGCAGAGTTGACAAAATGGAATGCCTTCCTTTATGCAGCCTCTCCTTTTCATTTTGCTGTGAAGGGGTAAAGAAAACACAATGTATTGTATTTATTAGCTTAGCTGCTAATTTTTTTTTTCCTCCATGATACCTCTAGTCTAGTGCTGAGCATACAGCACAAACTGGAATACTGAAATTACTGATCAATTGACAGATTAAAGTAACACCTGACTCTTGTTTGGACCAATTTATCTCTTCCTTTTAAAGAACAATCATGTTCCTGGCATAGTTCATCTGGTTTGGTTAATTGCCTCCATTCCTGATTTACCTTTGTTTTTTTTTTCCTTCTCCTTAATCAGCCATCAGTTTTCTCTGGTACTTATGATTGGAAACCCTTTAGCCCACAGAAAGGATCCTCTAATTAAATCAATTTCCACCAATTAGCTCTTAAATGCAGTTCTTGAGAAATTGGTAGAAAATTTATTTTTGTAACCACCCACAGAAAACCAGTGTGGGTTTGGTTATACAGTGAGCAAATGTTCAGTTCATCAACTGAATAGACCTTATAATTCACAATATTTCCAATAGTTTTGTTTCATTTTGTTTTGTTAGTGAATAACTCTTGTTTGGCTGCTTGGGTATGGCTTAATGTTGGAGGAATAATTTACCCGTGCTTCTGGGCAAGTCAGTTAATCCCTCTTTATTCCAGTGGTGCTCAGTAGGTCTCTATTGTCCCCTGATATTCAAGACCATCTGTAATGGATCTGAAAATGATCTGAAACATGGATTTTGATGTGATAGCTAAGATATTTCTGATGTTTTTGAAGGGCAATATGAAATGGCATTAAGAATACTGTACTGAAATTCAGGACATTTTTGGGTTTAGTCCTTAAATCTGACAATACCATAATATGAGATCATCCTTAATTCCCCTGTATCTCAAGTTTATCTTTTGGAAAATGAAGTTTCCTTTCAACTAAACATTTTCTGGTTTCTTATGTTTCCAGTAATACAGTGAAAGGAATATTTTAGAGACTCCTTCTCCCCATTTCTCTGTCATTTCACTATGATGCACCTTGCTATGCATCTCTTTATGAAAGTTATTTTTCTGGGCAATCTATAGCTCTTGTAAATTTGGAGACATATGTCTTAGAAATCTTCTTATATTATCTGAGCCTCAGAATTTTAATGGAGCTGGCCCTAAGTCATATGCCCTGAAAGTATATGGAGGTTAAATTTAGAGAATCTTGTTTGTGTAGAGGACAAGACTAAAGTGCAGTCTTGGAGAGGCAATATTTGAAGGCAAATTGGCTGAAAATTTTCCTGAGTTGAAGAGAGACATGAGTTCTTTGATAGAAAGTGGAATTCAAGTTTCAAGTAACTTAAATAAAATAAATCCACCTCAGAGCAAAACTGCAGAATATCAAGGATAAAGAGAAAATCTCAAGGACTACCTGATCCCAAAGAAAGATTACGTTCCAAGAAAATTCGATGGCCGATAGACTTCTTATCTAATCACAGATTCCAGAAGATATGAAGTAAACATCTTTAAAGTCCTGAGGGGAAAATGACTGACAACCTTCAAATCTGATCCCTAGGTAAATGGTTATTCAAGGATGAGGGTAAACTAAAGACATTTTCTGGCATGCATTCCACCCACAAACCCTTTTTAAGAGAGCAAGGACACCATAAAGACAAGTGTACCCAGAGGGGACAGGAGAGATGTAAAAAACACAGTGAGCACAGAATTTAAAAGATGTTGGTAAATTTAAAGAAACAATTTGACTATTAAAAATAATAGCATCTTGTGTTTAAACATAAGAAACAAAAGCTAGATAGGAATAACTTTATGGGGGTGGGAAATGTTCAAGTGTTCCAGGGTCATTGTCTTGTTTGTTTGGAGGGGAGATAATATTGAATGGTTTAGACTCTGTTAGAAAAACATATAGCTAAGTATATACGTTCAAGGAAACCACTAGAAGAACAAGAATATAATCGGTAGCTTCCACACCATCAAAAAACCATGTCACCTAACCCATGGCAGGAAAGGAGGGAGAAGAAAAACCACTAAACAAAAAACAAACAAACAAAAAAAGATGGGTGAAATATATGTAAGTGCAGAAAGAATAAAGACTGCCAAACATATTTTTAATCATGGGTTGCATATTATAGACTTTTGGATTACTCTAGATTTTTTTTTTTTCTTTTGGGGATTTAGAAGGAACAGCAAGGAGGTGAAAACCCTTCAAGATACCGGCACTATTTTGCACTCATATCCAATTGTTAGTTTGAATTCGAAAACTTTATTTAATATTATAGATAATGTAATTTCAGACAGATTTCCCAAGTTTTCCCCATATAATCTAGAAAATGACTATAGAAAAACCATTTTCATTTAATACTGAAAAGAAGAAGGAAAAAACCTTGCATTCCCTCTTAAACACCTGGCATCTGGTGTTTCATTCCGCTTCCCAGATGGATTCCTTTAATAGAGCTCTTTATAGACAGCCCATAGGTTAGGAACACCAAATAGTACACTGCAATTTTAGAGATGGTTGTCTGTGTTTACTATAATTATAGAGGTATTTAAAACTTTTGCATTTTGCCATTGAGAGAGAAAAATAGAAGGATTTGGGGGTAATCAGTTGTTATGGACACATCTTGAAGTTAAATTGAAGCTATGTTTAGTATGCCTATAGCAGAGTCTGACTTCAAAAAGAGCACTGGTTTTTGAAAGTTGTGTATTTGCAAATATTCTAAATTCAGTTGCTAACCAGCTACCGACCTACAAAAACCAGGCAATCAATAGATTATGCTTTGTGCTGTTGATGAGGCTTACATTTTCAATGTAATCAATCCATTATGTCTGTTTAATTAGTAGTTGTTTTCTTCTTAAGAAATTGTTAGTATACTGATTTTTATTTTTATTTTTTACTTGAGCTTCAGTGCTTGAGCTGGAGTTTACTTTTTTGTTTTCAAGTCAAATTATAGGTCACTGAGTTACTGGTATTAATATTCTTAGGAATTCCCTAGTTTAAACCTTTATTACACAGAAGATGACACTGAGGGTCAAAGAGGAAATGCAATTTTCTCAAATTCTTAGGACTCATTAGTGGCAGAGATTTGGCCTGAAACCTTGAAAATTTATGGGTTGCTTTCATTTAGAGTCCCTTATAACATATCCAAAGGAGGGTGGCCATATTACCATTTTGACAAGAGTTACTTTATCACTTCAATAATTAACAAATTCATTGTTATCTGTGACACATCCTGATAATGAACAATAAACTATCAGTAGAAATTTAGTGAAGGAATTTATTGATCAATTTGTTGTTAAATGTTGTAGCTTCTGTCCACTGACTAATTCACAAGAGGAAAATAATTTAGGAAATTCCCAGATTTAACCTTCTGACTGATGTTGTGTAAAACAGTAGTTTGTTATTATTTTTAAATTATAGAATATTTCATGCACACAAAAAGGTTAAAAATCGAATAGGAAGTCATGTTTCTACCACCACATTTAATACATATTTCACTCAAACATAGCTTTTAGTTCTATCCATGCTAATGCATGAAAATTAGGTTCACTAAAAAATATTACAGTGTAGTATTCAATTGTATAATTTATTTTTTTATTTCCAAAGGTAATACATAGGTTTTTAAAAATTTAATTTTGCTTTCATAAACAGTACTATAATTAACATCCGTATATACCTTTCTTAGTACACGTATGGGAATGTTTTCTAGAATATATAACTAGAAGTGGAAGAGCTAGGTAAAAATTATTTCCTTGGTTTTATCAGATATTGCCTTTTATGACATAGTTGTATCAATTTTCCCTCCTGCCAGCACATATGAGAGAGACTGTTTCTCCTGTCTTCATACAACCTTCAAAATATCAAACTTTAAAATGGTTATCAATCTTTTGAGGATGAAGTGGTATCCCATAGTTTTAATTTGCATTTCTTTTGTTACTATTGTAGACAACATTTTCAACATTTTTAATTGCATCTTGCTTTCCTCTGGTCACAGCCTTGTGTGGTCATAGCCTGGTCATAGCCTTCTGTGGTTTTCTACTGAGCTTTTAAAAAGTTTTAATTGATTTGTTAACATTATTTATCTATTCTGGTCCTATTCTTCATCTGTTATGTATGTTGCAAATATATTTTCCCAGTATATGGTTTGTCTTTTTTTGTGTGGTTATGATATCTTCTGAATATGGAAATTTAAAATCTTAATGAAGTGTATCAGTCTTTTTTTTAAAGGCTTGTCCTTATTTTGTCTTATTTACAAAAGGCTTTCTTATATTCTCCAATATTTCCTTTTAAAAGTGTTAAAATGTTGCTTTTCTCATTTAGGTCTTTAATCCGTCTGGAATATAATTTTGAACATGTTTTACATTTTTCCATGTGGATAAATAATTGCCCTTGTACTGTTTATTTAACTGTCATTTCCATCCATCTGGCAAATACCAAGTTTCCCTATGTCTTAGTGTATTTTGTGCAGCTATCACAGAATACCTGAGACTGTGTAATTTGTAATGAATAATATTTATTCTTAATAGTTCTGGAGGCTAAGTCCAAGGTCAAGAGACTGGCATCTGGCAAGGGCCTTCTTGCTACATCATTCCGTGGTGGAAGGTGGAAAGGCAAGACAGCATTCATGAGTGTGCATGCTTGCATTAGAGAGAGAGAGAGGAGAGAAAGACATACAGAGAGAAAGAGAGTGTGTGTGAAAGACAGAGTGAGAGAGAGAGAGACAGAAAGAGAGCTAGACAGAAAGAGAGAGAGAGAAAGAGCGAGCAAGTAAGAGAGGACTGAACTCACTTTATAACAAACCTACCCCCACAATAATGAATCCCCTCCTGTGATTATGACATTAGTCTATTCATAGAGGCAGAGGCTTCACGACCTAATCACCTCTTAAGTCCCCACCTCTCAATGCTGTTGCATTGGTGATTAAGTTTTCAACGTATGAACTTTGGAGAACACATTCAAGCCACAGCACTCTATAAATGTGGATCTTTTCCTGGGCTCAATTTTGTTTCATTAGTCTGTCTATTTCTTCCTGCATACACTGCAGGAATACATTTATTTACTACAGGTTTGTAATAATTGTCTTGATAATTGATGGGACATAACCACTTAATCTCTTCTCCTTCTTCCACTCAAAATTGTCTTAGTTGTCTTATCCTTTGATTTTCCATAGAAATTTTAAAATCAGCTTTATAACAATGCTGTTGAAATTTTTATTGCAATTGCATTGAAGTTATAGTTTAACTTGGGGAGAATGGCTACTTTAATGATATTGGGTTTTCTTCACAAACATGATAGATTTACACCTTGTCTTATGAGTTTTGTATTATTATTAAAATTTTCTATAGGGATATCTTGAATATATTTGGTTAGATATACACTTAGGATATATTTATGTATTTTTAAGACAGAGTCTCATTCTGTCAGCCAGGCTGGAGTGCAGTGGCACCATCACGGCTCACTGCAACCTCCACCTCCCAGGTTCAAGCGATTCTCCTGCCTCAGCCTCCCATGTAGCTGGGATTACAGGGGTATGCCACCATGCCTGGCTAATTTTTGTATTTTTAATAGTGACAGGGTTTCCCCATGATGGCCAGGCTGGTCTCGAACTCCTGATCTCAAGTGATCCACTCGCCTTGACCCCACAAAGTGCTGGGGTTACAGGTGTAAGCCACTGCCCCCAGCCTACTTAGGTTTATTTTTTTAAAGTTTTTGCTGTTTTTACTTTTCACATTTTTAAAAAAAAATATTCAACCTTTTAATTTTAGATTCAGTGGGTACAGGTATAGATTAGTTACATAGGTATATCGTGTGATTCTGAGGTTTGGAGTACAATTGAACCCCTTACGCAGGTATTGTGCATAGTACCTAATAGTTTTTCTACCCTTATCCCCTTCCTACTTCCCCTTTCTAGTAGTTCTCAGTGTCTGTTGTTGCCATCTTTATGTCCATGAGTACCCAATGTTTAGCTCCCACTTATAAATAAGAACATGTGTTATTTGGTTTCCTGTTTCTGTATTAGTTTGCTTAGGATGATGGTCTCCAGCTACATCCATGTTGCTGCAAAGGACATGATTTCATTCTTTTTTATGGCCGTACAGTGTTCCATAGTGTATATGTACACATTTTCTTTATCCAGTCCACCACTGATGGGTACCTAGGTAGATTCCACGTCTTTGCTATTGGGAATACTACTGTGATGAACATACAAGTGAATATGTCTTTTTGCTAGAATGATTTATTTTCCTTTGGATATATACCCAGCAATGGGATTGTTGGATTGAACAGTAGTTCTGGGCCAGGTGTGGTGGCTCATGCCTGTAATCCCAGCATTTTGGGAGGCCAAGGCAGGCGAATCACCTGAGGTCAGGAGTTTGAGAACAGCCTGGCCAATATGCTGAGACCCCATCTTTACTAAAAATACAAAAAAAAATTAGTCAGGCATGGTGGCGCATGCCTGTAGTCCCTGCTACTTGGGAGGCTGAGGCATGAGAATTGCTTGAACCTGGGCAGCAGAGGTTGCAGTGAGCTGAGATTGTGCCACTGTACTCCAGCCTGGGTGACAGAGCGAGATTCCATCTCAATTAAAAAAAGAAAAATAGTAGTTCTGTTTTAAGTTATTTGAGAAATCTCCAAAGGGCTTTCCACAGTGGCTGACCTAATTTACATTCCCACCAACACTATGTAAGTATTTCCTTGTCTCCACAGTCTTGCCAGCATCTGTTGTTTTTTGATGTTTTAAAGTCATTTTGAATGGTGTGAAATGGTATCTTATTGTGGTTTTGGTTTGCTTTTCTCTGATGATTAGTGATGTTGAACATTTTTTCATATGTTTGTTGGTAGCTTGCATGTTTTCTTTTGAAAAGTGTCTGTTCATGTTTTTTTGCCCCCTTTTAGTAAGATTGGTTTTTACTTATTGAATTAAGTTCCTTATCAATTTTTGATGTTGGACTTAAGTTGGATTCACAGTTTGCAAAAATTTTCTACCATTCTGTAGGTTGTCCATTTACCCTGTTGATAGTTTCTTTTGCTGTGCAGAAGCTGTTTAGTTTAATTACCCCCTACTTGTCAATTTTTGTTTTTGTTGCAATTGCTTTTAAGGACTTAGTCATAAATGATTTCTCGAAGCCAATGTCCGGGATGGTGTTTATGAAGTTTTCTTCTAGGATTTTTATAGTTTGAATTCTTACACTTAGGTCTTTAATTCATCTTGAATTAATTTTTGTATATGATGATAGGTAGGTGTCCAGTTTCATTCTTCTGCATATGGCTCACCAGCTATTCTGGCATCATATATTGAATAGGGATCCCTTTCCCTACTGCTTGTTTTTGTTGATTTTGCTGAAGATCCGATAGCTGTAGGTATGTAGCTTTATTTCAGGGATCTCTATTCTGTTATATTGGCTTATGTGTCTATTTTTGTACCAGAACCATGCTGTTTTGGTTATTGTAGCCTTGTAGTGTAGTTTGAAGTTGGGTAATGTTATACCTCTGATCTTCTTCTTTGGTTATTTGGACTCTCTTTTGGGTCCATGTGGATTTTAGAATAATTTTTCCTAATTGTGTGAAAAATGGAATAGTGTTGAATTTGTAGATTAGTTTGGACAGTATGGCCAAAGTAATGATATTGTTTCTTCCAATCCATGAGCCTGGAATGTTTTTCCATTTGTTTGTGTCTTCTATGGTTTTTATCAACAGCGTGTTTTAGTTCTCCTTGCAAGGTTCTTTCATCTCCTTGTTTAGATGTATTTTTAGATATTTTAATTTTCGTTAGCCATTGTAAATATATTGTGTTCTGTTTTGACTCTCAGCTTGAACCAATTGTTAGTGAACACCAATTGTTAGTGAACACCAATTGTTAGTGAACACCTATTGTTAGTGAACACCAGTTGTTACTGGTGTATAGAAATGCTGCTGATTTTTATACATTGATTTTTGTATCCTGCAACTTTACTGAAGTTGTTTTTCAGTTCTAGGAGCCTTTTGGCAGAGTATTTGGGAATAGATAGTTTGATTTCTTCTTTTCCTATTTGGATGCCCTTTATTTCTTTCTCTTGCCTGATTGCTCTGGTCAGGACTTCCAGTACTATTTTGAACAGGAGTAGTGTAAGTGGGCATCCATGTCTTCTTCCAGTTCTCAAGGGGAATGGTTCCAGCTGTTGCCTGTTCAGTATGATTCTGGCTGTGAGTTTGTCATGGATGGCTCTTATTATTTTCAGGTATGTACCTTCAGTGCCTAGTGTGTTGAGGTGGTTAGGATTTTTGTTCCTACAGTGGATGAAACCTTTATAAAAAAAGATCTTATATTTTCTAATTGATTATTGCTAGTATATGGAGACATTACTATTTTTTATTTCAAATTCTTTGTCTAGAAACGTACTTTTATTCATTGCAACAATTGTGTTTCTTTCATATCCTTGTATTTCTACTTTATTTTCTTATTTTATTGTACTGTATAGGTAGACCAGTGAAATGTTGAATAAAGTCAGAAATGGCAGGCATGCATGTCTTGTTTCTGAGTAGACCAGGGATATTTCTATTGTTTGCCACTAAGTATTAACTTTCATGTATTTTTAATAGATGTTCTTTAACAATTTTAGGAAATTCCCTTCTGTTCCCAGTTTGTTATAATTAAAAAAACATTTTCTTCATGCAGTGGACGTATTTGAAGCCTTCATGAATTGTTTTAGCTAGAGGTTAAGGTTTACTTCTTTATAAAATAAACCTAATTAAAATATATTGCAGGCTGAAAATGTTGCAGCTATTGACTTACACTTTAAAATCAGGAAGAAAAGGAAGTATGAGTCACAGGAGAACCTAATTGCCCAAAAGTTTCTGTTTATTGAATGTTGAGGCTATGCTGGGTTGGTGCATGCAGGCCTTGGATACTCAAGTTTTGAAGAAACAGGTATATCAATCTAGTGGAGCCCAAAAGCCTGGTGAAACATATGGGCAGTGAAATTATGAACAATTATCAATACAACTCACAAATTTTTGTGGGAAGACATGCCTACTTAACATGACAGGATTAAAAAAGTGTTTGAAGTTCTGTTGCAAATACCTTGGCTTAAATAGCTTGTTTGAATCCAAAATCTGTATAGAAATTATGACTTTTTGTTAGAGGACAGGCTAAGTTAGTTCAGGCAGCCCTCTTCCTGTGCACGCACATCTGGTTCCAGCGTGCCAGGAAAAATCAGCAACCTTTCCCCAGAGCTGTTTTCTCTCATTTTGAATGAACACAAGGATTAAGGGTCTCTGCAAGGCACTATCCCAGGTTTGTTCCCACATCAAAAATACCTGCTAAGCAGATCCTTGACATCAAGTCAGTTCAACTCTGCAAATGTTTACTGACAGGCTTTTTTTGTCCAATGCACTATCATCATGTGACATATGAAGATGAAGAACCCCAAAAGACTTTATAATCTAATTATAACAGGGAGTCAATAAAGACTGAATTTGAAATTTTTGGAGATAAAATGCTACTATTTTGAGGTTGAATTCAATTTTGGCTTATAAAGTGAGAAGCAGGAATTAGTCTTCAGGGGAAATTTTTTTGTCTTGGGAGGGATTATTTTGCTTTCAGTCATGCAGCTACCTACCTACTGTTTACAGAACTCTTAATGCAGTGAAGTAATATAATTGTTATTGCTTCAGACTGAGTTAAAAATAATTTAAGTAAATTGAATGTACTAGCACAACTGAACTCCAGCAGAATTAGATAATTTTTCTCTCAAAATCTCAATGTAGATTGCCTTATAGATAGAAATAGATTTTTCTTTGATTATTTGTACGTGAGTGTGTTTGCAAAAACTGCTGTTTGCTTAAAAACTGTTTCCTCTTTTTTTCTGACCACAGAGCTAGACTATATTTTCCAATCTGCCTTACAATTAGTTGTTTCCATGTGATTGGTTCTTGTAAAAAAATATGTAAGTGGAAATGATGTGTGTCCCTTCCAGGCTAAAGCTTTTAAGAAGTGGATGTGTCTTCTTCACATTCTTTCTCCTTTCCCTCGATAGATGCAGTTGCTAGTAAGGGTATAGAGGTGCCAGGTCATTTTCCTGTATGGGGCAATTCAGCGGCTACAGGAAAATGACCTGCAGACTTGGAATATTATCTTTGATCATTAAATGAAAAAAAAATAAACAATTAAATAACTTGTGCTTTGTTGAAATTTTTGACCTTGCTTATTATAGCTGTTCATCCTAACATACAATGTTCCCAGTGCACTTCTTCATAGCAAATGGGCACTGGATCTTTATCACGTTAGCAGCTAGGCTTATCTTTCCACTTAATATGTGAAGACAATGAAAAAGAACTGGATCAGATTTGGCGCAGCAAGCCATGGATTGAACTGTTGATATCTCACACAGGGCACTTTGAAGACATTATTATATTGTCTTCTGACTGAGAAGTTGTTGTATAGTCCAATTCACATTGCTCTATAGGTAATTAGGTTTTTCTTCTCTGTTGCTTTTAAGATCTTCCCTTTGCCTACAATAAGTCTTATTGTATGGATTTTTTTTTTTTTTTTTCTACTGGATATTTGTTGAACATCCTAGGTCGAAGGAATTGTATGCTTCTTCAATTGTGGAAAATTCTCAGACTTTCTATTTTTCACTTTTATCATTCATTCCTTCCCCTCCTTATTTTCCTTTTAAAGTTTCAATTAGACATGTGATTGGAGCTTCTCACTATATCTGCAATGTCTCTTAACCTCTCTTTGGTATCCCTGAGCTGAATTTTGAGTAGTTTCTTTCCTAGGTAAAAAAGTCATTTTTCAGCTATGCACAAACCACTCTTTATTTCATTCAATGAGATTTTCTAAAATTAACAAAGAATGAAAACAAAACACTTCATTTGTTTAGAATATTTTAGATTTACAGAAAAATCGAGAAGATAGTATAGAGACTTCCCATATACCCTGCACCCAATTTCCCGTAATATATACTCATAGGTTACATTGATTGCAATTAATAAACTGATATTAATACTCTAATGTCAACTAAAGTTCACATTTTATACAGGTTCTTTAGTTTTTACTTAATGTCCTTATCCTGTGCCAGGACCTCATCCAGGATACCACATCACATTTGGTTGTCATGTTTCCTTAGGTTCCTCTTGATGTGACAGGTCTTAGATTTTCCTTCTTTGATGATGATCATGACAACTCAAGGAGTACTGGTCATGCATTTTGTAAAATTGGAATTTATCTGATGGTTTTATCATCTTTAGACTGTGGTTATAAGTTTTTGGGAGGAAAAACACAGGAATGAAGTGCCATTTTCATAATATTATATCAAGAGTATATACTATCAACATAAGCTTATCATTGCTTACCTTGTGATGTTCATCTAGACGATTTGGATGAGGTAATGTTTGTCAGGTTTCTCCACTGTAAAGTTACTCTCCCCTGACTTCCTATACCATATCTTTGGAAGAAATTCACTATATGCAACCCACGCTTAGTAGTGGGGAGTTATGTTGTACCTCCTTGGTGATAAACTCTGTAATAAATTACATAACATTTTTCTTCATGAGAGAGTTGTCTCTTTTCCCCCATTTCTTTATTAAATTATTTATATCAGTATAGATGCATGGATGTTTATTCCATACTTAGGCTTATGATCTAATACTACCTTTTATTTTTTTCTCAAATCATTTCAGTTTTGGCCAGTGGGAGCTCTTTTGGGGGCATTTGTTACAGCAACCCATGTCACTCTATCTAATATAATGATTTGTGATAAAATATAAAAATTTAGCCAGTCGTGGTGGCTCATGCCTATAATCCCAGCACTTTGGGAGGCTGAGAGGGGTGGATCACTTGAGACCAGGAGTTCAAGACCAGCCTGGCCAGCATGGTGAAATCTTGTCTCTACGGAAAATACAAAATTAGCTGGGCATGGTGGTGCACACCTGTAATCCCAGCTGCTTGGGAGGCTGAGGCATGAGAATTGCTTGAACCCAGGAGGCGGAGGTTGCAGTGAGCCAGGATTGAGCCACTGTACTCCAGCCTGGGTGATAGAGCAAGACTCCCTCTCCAAAGAGAAAAAAACTTGTCTTGCATTCTCTTTCTCTCTCTCTCTCTCTCTCTCTCTCTATATATATATATGTATGTATATATATATTTGTATATATGTATATATATACACACACATATGTGTTATGCAGTATGTTTGAGAAATTTATTAAAATAAAAAGCAGAGTGGTTTTGCTTGTCACGGTATATCATTCATGTTCAAATTAATAGCAAGCTTGATGATCTAATATTCATCATCAAAAGACTGATTTCATTCAACCTATTTTTGGGAGCCTAGGTGAATGTGTCACAAGGGACTAGAAAATTTATGTTGATTCCTGAGCCTGTACGGTCCATTGGTTTGGGAATCCGAAAACCAAGAATCAGAAGATGATTGTGTTAATTTACACCATCTGATCTCTGATCTAAGATAATTGCTTTTATTTTTATTAACCACAAACCTCTAAATTAATACCCCTCACATATAAATACATGTATATACATACAAGTAAACTGTGAATGAAACTCATATATGTGTATCCACACACACACAGTAAACTTGGGACAGGACAGGAGATTTACACTTTCCAACTTTTAGTTTTTCCTACTGCCTAAATTTTTTCTGGGATTTTAATACTTTAAAAATAAAATATCAATTTATTCTATGAGTCCTTATATCAAAACCAGAGAGACATTACAGGAAAAGAAAATTATGGACCAATATCTCTTACGAATATAAATGCAAAATCTTCAGGAAAAAAAAATTAGCAAGCAAACCCAGCAGTTTATAAAAATAATTATACACTATGACCAAATTATGTTTACAACAGGAATGCAAGGTTGGCTTAACATCTGAAAATTATTTAATGTGATACATTATGTGACTAGAATAATAGAAAAAAAACACATAATCGTGCTAGAAGATTCAGTAAAAACATTTGACAAAATTCACTACTCTTTTATGAAAAAAACAGTCCACAACTTAGAAATAGAAGGGAACTTCCCTAACCTGACAAATGGCCTTTAGGAAAAACCCACAGCTAAGATTATATTTAATGGTGAAGGCTTTCTCATTAAAACATATTTTTTTCAGAAAGACTGCTTTCCCCTTAAGACTAGTAACAAGATAAAGATATTCACTCTTGCTAATTCTATTCAGCACTGTCGGTGGTTCTAGCCAGGGAATTTAGAGGCAAGGAAAGGAAAGAATAGGCATCCAGATTGGAAAAAGGGAAGTAGAACTATCATTATTTGCAGATGACATGATCCTGTGTTTAGAAAATGTGGAGTTCTGGTGAGACGTGGTGGCTCACGCCTGTAATCTCAGCACTTTGGGAGGCTGAGGTGGGCAGATCATGAGGTCAGGAGATCGAAACCATCTTGGCTAACATGGTGAAACCCCATCTCTACTAAATATACAAAAAATTAGCCAGGTGTGGTAGCGGGCACCTGTAGTCCCAGCTACTCGGGAGGCTGAGGCAGGAGAATGGCATGAACCCGGGAGGCGGAGCTTGCAGTGAGCCAAGATCGCATCACTGCACTCCAACCTGGGTGACAGAGTGAGACTCCATCTCAAAAAAAACAAAAAACAAGCAAAAAAAAGAAAATGTAGAGTTCTAATTAGGGAAAATAAGTCAAGCTAGCAGGGGCAGGGGAAGGCAAAGAGAAAAGATAGGTAAACTATAAGTCTGCCTTTCTTCATGGTCCAGGGCAGACAGCCCTCCTGTGCAAATAACTCACAATCTTCCTATGCCTAGCTATCACTAGACACCTCAGCTGATAGAAAAATGCAAGTTAGCTTACTGCAACCTTGGCGTTATCAGTACTGTGCAAAGCCCTATTTAGCATACAGCACAAGGCCCATCCTATAAAATTCCCAACAAACCTTTGTCTCCTTGCAGTTAGCTCCCCTTTCTGACCTGCCTATTGCTTCCTTGCAACGTATTTTAATACTTTCTCTAACAAATCTGCTTTTATTTACCTACAACCCTTTTGGTAAATTCTTTATACCGCCCTCATGACACCAGCCCCAGATAGTCACCACTTGCAACAGAAAATCCTGAGAAGAAAATCAGAAAAAGTCTTCTTAGAAGTAATTAAGAAGCTCAGCAAAATGTCAAGATACAAGATCAATAAGTGTAAAAGATTGTATTTCTATACACCAGCAATAAACAATACAAAAATAAAATCAAGGAAAAAATTCCATTTTTAATAGCCCTAAAGTAATAAATAACCTCAAAATAGAAGAACATAGTTGGAGGTCTCATACTTCCTGATTTTGTATCTTACTACAAAGCTGTAGTAATCAAGATAGTATGATACTGGCATAAGGATGGACATATAGAGCAATGGAATTGAATGGAGAATCCAGAAATAACTGTAATATTTATGATCAATTGATTTTTGATAGGTTTTCAAGACATTCCATTGAGGGAAAGAATAGTCTTTTCAACAAATAATGCTGGGACAACTGGATGTCACATGCAAAAGAATGAAGTTGGACCCCTGCTTCACACAGTATTACAAAAGCTAACTCAACATGGATCAAATACTGAATGTAAGAAATAAAACAGAGACCTAAATGTAAAAATTAAAAGTGTAAACCCTTAGAAGAAAACATAGGCATAAATCAACATGAGCTTGTATTGAGCAATGGTTTCTGAGATCTGAAATCAAAAGTACAAACCACAAAAGAAAAACAACAGACAAATGGGACTTCAGCAAAGTTAAAATTTTTTGTACTTCTAAGGATACCATGAAGAAAATAAAAGACAATCCATCAAATGGGAGAATATGTTTATAAGTCATGTATCTGATGAGAGACTTGTATCTAGGATATACAAAGTCTCTTACGCCTTCAATAATAAAATTAAAAATAAACTAATTTTAAAATGTCAAAAGATTGGCATAGATATTTCTTCAAAGAAGATTTACAAATGATGAATCAGTGCATGGAAACATGCTCAATGTCATTAACCATCAGGAAAATGAAAATGCTAAACACAATGGGATACCCCTTCATGGACCCTAAGATGGCCATAATCGAAAAGGCAGATAATAAGAAATGTTGGTGAAGATATGGAGGAATTGGAACCCTCTTACATTGCTGGTAGCAATGCAGAATGGCCATAGCAACTTTGGAAAACAGTCTGGTGTTTCCTCACAAGGTAACATAGAGTTACCACATAATTCAGCAATTCTATCCCTAAGTGTATATACCCAAGATAAATGAAAACTTATGCTCACACAAAAACTTATACATGAATGTTCATAGCATTGTTCATAATAGCCAAAAGGTGAAAATAACCCACATGTCCATCAATGGAAGAATGAATAAACAAAATGTGATATATCAACATGATAGAATATTTTTCAATAATTAAGAAGGAAAAATGTACTGTTACATGCTACAACATGGATGAACCTCAAAAACATCTGTTAAGTGAAATAAACCAGTCACAAAAGACCACATAGTACAGAATTCCATTCCAGCGAAGTGTCTAGAATGGGCAAATTATTAGAGACAGCAACTAGATTAATGGTTGCCTAGGGATATGAGAGTTGAAATGAGCTTCTTCTTGGGATGATGAAAATGTTCCAAAATTCATTGTAATACTGACTGTACAACTTTTTGAATATACTTAAAGTTATTGACTTGCATACTTAAAATTAGCAAATTATGTGAAATATGAATTATGTCTTAAATTTGTTATAAAAAATAAAATTGCGTGTCACCGTTAGGGTCCCAGTTTTCTCATCTCTATCTGTTAAAAAAGGAGGTGAGTCATACACTTGATTGTTCCATTTTCACCATTCTGTAACTCCATGGTTTTGTGGTTATTAATGGACTTCAATATTGTCACACATATGGTGTTTTTAATTGCTAATGATACTTAATAGTTCTAAGAAAATTCTCAAATTATTTTTGCAAGTTTCTAGGGCATAAATAACAAACCAATAATCATTCCCTTTATAAGCCAACAGAGGAAAGGCCGCTGCTTTCCTAGACCATTTGAAGAGTCACCACTTGTATATAAATTGAGCCTTAAGAGGACTAGGTTTCTATGCTGACTTAGTAAGGAAGACACTATATATAATCAAAAAATTTTCATCAGCTTACATTGTTAAAAACTGTCTCTTAGTTCTGCTGCCCGAGCATTTACTACATGGATCAAGCACTAGAGAAACGGAATCAAAAGTGAATATCTTTTGAAATACAGGCAGACAAAAACTTGGCAGATTACCTATATAAATTGAAGGTATATAAAACAATGGCAGTGATTAGAGGCTGTGACTTGACCCAGACTTTTGATCAAAATTCTTCAAAAAAATTAGTTAAAAAAAAATCTATGGCCATTAAATGACAAAACGAGACAACACAAATCAACATAAAGTTCCTAAATGTAACCAGTTTCCAAGGATTAAAATGATTATTTTCCTCATACAGTTTGGCTGTTCTGGCATATGATAAAGGTAGAATGCAGGATCCTTCAGCTGTTTGGAGCTTAAAAATGGCTCATACTACAAACAGAGTTGATAGATGAGCTTCCTACAGCACAACTTCAAACACTGTATCTGGCTTGTGGACTTTGAGAGCCAATAGATAGAGGCTGGCACGTCTGACACAAGGCAATGAGAGTGGCTTTTTCTCAAGCCAAGGCAACAGGATCATAAGCCATTTGAAGTGGTGATGCCAGTAGCGAAGGAGGCTCTTCAGAGTGTTATCTTTATGCATAAGTGTCCTGAAAGAGCTGATGGTCACCCCAGGCTATTCAGAAAGGCACTACAAACAGGCAGTGACGCTAATTGCCATGTCCTCTTTGGATGTGAGGAGGGCTGTATGTAGTTATCCAGAACTACAGCCATCATTAAAATAAATACCACTTCTAAAAACAGAGACAATCGGAAGGGCAAAATATAAGCAAATTAGTTCAGCAGGGACTTCCTTTGAAGTTAGAGAGGCAGAAAAAAAAAGTATAGGTTAAAACTGAATAAGGAGAGAAGAGACAAAAGAATAAAATGTAGAGTTTTAGAGGTAGATGGAGCCTGATTATCTTATCATGTTTCGTATTTGTCAAGATAAGCTATACTGCAGTAGTAAACTCAGAAATATCTGTGGCTTAACACAACAAAAGTTTATTTCTTAGTGAGAGATGTTTAATTTGGGCTGGCGGACACTCTCATCCACCTTGATGATTCAAGGTTCCAAGCCTTTTATTTAAAAAAAAAATTAATTTGATTTAATTTTAAGTTCTAGGATACATGTGCAGGATGTGCATGTTTGTTTCATAGGCAAACATCTGCCATGGTGATTTGCTACACCCACCTATCAAGACATCACCTAGGTTTTAAGCCCCACATGCATTAGCTATTTATTCTGATGCTCTCCTTCCCCTCACTCCCCTACCCCTACAGGCCCCAGTGTGTGTGTTCCCCTCCCTGTGTCCATGTGTTCTCATTCCAAGCTCTTTCCATATGATGATAATGCCACAGCTTCCAAAGTTGCTGTGGTGAGAGAATGGAGAGATGGATGGTCCATACTGGCTACTCTCAGGAGTGACACGTGATTTGTGTTCACATTTCCTTGGCCAGAACTCAGGCACATGTCTCCAATTCAACATCAAAGATTCTAGGGGTCATAGTTTTCCTGTGAAACATTGAGGCAAAAAATTGGGAAGATGGTCAGGTCACTGTTGTGTACCATCTTTCTAATTTTTGCCATATTCAGTTACTCCTTGAATTTGCTTAATGTTTTACTTTAAATCAATTCACTTAAAAATATCAATACGAATTTTAAGCTGGTTTGATGTAACAATATTTTAAAATATGCATTAAAATAAATGCATTGAATACAATTACTAAGTGTATGTTATGGACAATCTAAAATCACCTGCCATATCACTAATAGTAAGTAGATACACATTAAAAAAACTAATCTAACTCTCTAATTTTAAGATGAGAAAATCGAGGTCCAGAAGAATGACATGAATCCCCCAAAGTCATACAGGAAGCTGTATGGCAAAGCCAGGACTAGAATGTAGGTTTTCTTTCCACTATTCCGTGTTTTTAGTTCTCCAAGTTTGTGGGGAAAGGATGTGGGCACTAGAAAAACAAACTGAATCACTGCAATTAGGGGAATTAAAAAGAACACAGGCACAATATACAAATATCTTAGAGGAAAAATAAACCGGTAAGAAGAGTTGTGAAGGCTGCAAGGCAGATGGGGTCTCTTGGGAAACATGACTCCCCCACACATCAGCAGATTTGGGTGCATGGTTGTCTAAATGCTGATTTTCTGAATTAGGCTCACTGGTGAATAATTCTAGAGCCCCCAAGAACCACCATGAGAATGCAGAGGAGCAAATGTGGCTGGAGGAACCCCTGGGACAGCAGCCGGGCTCTCTGCACGCAGAGGCACCGGAAGTACTGTCTGTCCCACAGCTCACTGCCCTTTTGTGCACGGGCGACCAACCCTCAGGAGCACACTTCTGATCAATACAGAGAAGAGCACCACTTCGCTTTGGAGCAGAACAAAATACCAAAAGGATTTGGGTAGGAAACTCCTGGAGGATTTCTGAGAGTGCTTTAACATTCTAAAACCCGGGTTTCCAAACAAACGCTTACTCCCGAAGAATCACAATAGATGCCGCAGATTTAATTTTACTAATTAGGATAATAGAATTTGGCACCTTAAATTTTAGAGGTCATCCACTCCAGCAGTTGTCAATCTTCCTTTGAAACCCATGAAAACCATGTTTTCGAAATAAATCTTCTGAACAAAATTACTACGTAGAACTGATAGAAAGCAGAACCACACTGGTTGGTGGGGAGAGAGAAGGGGTTCTGTAGCTTTGCCAGCTTGGTTCCTCTTACCACCCTTCTTCTCTCCCTCTGAGCACAGCATAATTTGATGCCTCTTCATCCAGACCAATGCTTCTATGTCAGGAATGCAGAAACTAGGCCTGGAGGGATGTGAAAAATTCTGAGGCTACTCATTAGATAACGGCAGAGTTAAAACTAGAATCATAGTCTTTTGACTCGTATTAATTCTTCCTGTGGGATTATTATGGCAAGAAACCATGATATTGTGATTCACATACTCTGTAATGTAGAAAAGTTCTTAGTAATAATATCTAGACATCATATACTACTTGAAATACATCATAAAGTTGTTTTCTTCTCCTGTCCTAGACACTGAAAACACACAACGCAGATTGAGTTCTTTTTTAGAAAAATAGACATATTGAGGTATAACCAACATAAAATAAACTGCAATAAAATAAAACTGACATAAAACATTAAGATTTATATATGACAGATTTTGAAATAAACACACACCTGTGAAACTATTCTCAAGATAATGAACATATTTATCATACCCCAAAGTTTTCTTGTGCCCTTTGTAATCTCTCAAACTTCCGTGTATCCTCCCCATTCCGAGGCAACAACTGTTCTGATTTCCATCACTATAAATTAGGTTGCATATTATAAAATTTTATGTAAATGGAATAACATAGAATGTGATGTTTTTATTCTCTGGCTGATTTCTTTTAGCATAATACTTTTGAGATTCATTTGTGTTGTGGTACATGTGAAGAGTTGGATTTCATTGCTGAATGCTATCTTATCACATGGCTATAATACACTTTGTTTATCCTTTCATCCGTTGGTGGATATTTGAGTTACTTTCACTTTTTGGATATTACAAATACAGCTATTCTGAATATTTCTGGACAAGTTTCTGTATGGAAATTTCTCTTAGGTGCATACCTAGAGGTGAAATGATTTGGTCATATGGTAAGTGTATGATTGACTGTTTAAGAAACTGCCAAATTGTTTTCCAACATTGTGGTTCCACTTACATTACCGTTTGTGATGCTTGAGAGTTCCAGTTGCCCTACATCCTTCCTAACATTTTGTAGGTTTTTTTTTTTTTTTTAATTTTAGCTATTCTAATAGGTATGTAGGGGTATCTCATTGTGGTTTTGTTATTTCAATTTAATTTCATTTCCGAATGACTGATGATGTTGAGTACTGATCTTTTCAGGTGCCAGGTGCTTATTTGCCATCTTTATATCTTTATGATGAAGTGTCTGTTCAAATCTTTTGCAAAATATTTAAATTGGGATGTTTGTTGTCATACTGAGTTTTGCAACCTAATTTATAGTGATGGAAATCAGAACAGTTGTTGCCTTGGAATGGGGAGAATACAGGGGAGGTTGAGAGGAGATTGCAAAAGGCACAAGACAACTTTGAGGTGTAACAAATATGTTCATTATCCTGAAAATAGTTTCACAGGTGTGTGTTTATTTTATATGTTTATGTATTCTGAATATAAGACCTTTATCAGAAATGTGATTTGCAAATGTTTTATTCTGGTCTGTGACTCTTCTTTACATCTTCTTAACAGTGTGACCCAAAGAGCAGACACTGTTAATTTTGATCAAGTTCAAGATATCAATTTTTTTCTTTTGTGGACTATGCTTCTGTGGTAGTAACTAATAAATCTTTACCCAATCTAATTTCACAAAGATTTTATTTTACTTTTTTAAAGAAAAGTTTTAGAGTTTTAGGTTTTACATTGAGTTCTCTGATCCACTTTCAGTTAATATTTGTATATAGTAGGAGGTATGGATTGTAGTTATTTTTGTATATGAATATCTATTTGTTGAAGACATTCTTTTCTCTCCAGTAAGTTACCTTTATACTTTTGTCAAAAATCAGTTGTTCATGCATGTATTGGTCTATTTTGTATTTTCTATTCTCTAATCTGTTCCATTCGATTTCATTTGATGTATTGTTTATTTCCATACCAACATCACACAATCTGTATTACTGTTGCTTTAGGAATAATCTTGAGAGATAATATTAAGTCCTTGAATTTGCTCCACTTTTTAAAAGTTATTTTGGCCCTTTAGGTCCATTTGATTTCCAAACAAATTTTAGCCTCCCCTTTTTGATTCCTCCAAAAATTCCTGCTGAGATTTTGATTGAGATTGCATGGAAATGATAGATCGATTTGGAGAGAGTTGACATCTTAACAAAAATGAATCTTCTGGTCCAGGGACATGCTATTGCTCTTCATTTATTTGTATGTCTTCTTTAATTTCTTTCAGAAATATTTTGTAATTTTTAGTGTACTGGTCATATACATCTTTTTTCACATTCTTAAGTATTTTTGATGCTGTTGTAAATTATATTTTTATTTCAATTTTCAATTATCCATTACTATCACATAAAAATATAATACATTTCTATAGAAATTTATCAGATTTACCTTTATCAGACATGTGATTTACAAATATTTTATTCCAGTCTGTGACTCTTCTTTATATCTTAACAATGTGTTCCAAGGAGCAGACATTGTAAATTTTGATCTTGTATGCTGCAATTTTTCTAAACTTACCTGTTAGTGTTAGTAGTATTTCTGTAGATTTTGTAGGATTTTCTTTATAGGTAATCATGTTGCCCATTAATGAAAACAGTGTTTTTTCTTTCCTTCCAGTCTGGATGTCTGTTTTCCCCTTGCTTTATTGTGCTGATTAGAAACTCTAGTATAATGTTGAATAGCAATGATAAGAATGGACATTTTTGCTTTGTTCCTTATCTTAGGGGAAAAGCATTCAATCTCATACTATTAAGCATGTTAGCTGTATACTTTTCATAGCTACCCTTTCAGGTTGAGAAAATTTCCTCTATTCCTAGTGATATGTTTTGGATCTGTATCTCCACCCAAATCTCATGTTGAATTGTAATCCTTAATGTTGGAGGTGGGGCCTGGTGGGAGGTAATTGGATCATGGGGTTGGTCCTTCGCGAATGACTTTACTAGCATCCCCTTGGTGCTATTCTCATGATAGTGAGTGAATTATTATGAGATCTGGTTGTTTAAAAGTGTGCAGCACCTTCTCACTTTCTCTCTCTTGTTCCTGCTCTGGTCATATAAGATGTGCCTACTTTTCCTTGACCTTCTGCCATGATTGAAAGTTTCCTGAGGACTCCCCAGAAGCTGAGCAAATGCCAGCATCATGCTTCCTGTACAGCCTGTGGAATCATGAGCCAATTAAACCTCTTTTCTTTATAAATTACCTAGTCTCAGGTATTTCTGTATAAAAATGCAAGAACAAACTAATACACCTAGTTTTCTGAAAGTTTTAATTAAGTATGTATATTGGAGTTTATAGATGCATTGGAGCAGTCTTTTAAAAAATTCTGTTTATAGGGTTAATCACATTGATTGTTTTTCAAACATTAAAACAACCTTGCATTCCTGGGACGTATTATTAGAAATATATTGCTGGACTTGATTTTATACAATCTTCTTAAGAATTTTATGCCAATGAGAAGTATTGGGAGTCATTTTCTTTATGCTTTTACCTCATTTTGGTATCAGGGCAATGCTGGTTTTATAGAATAAATTGGGAAGTATTTCATCTTCAATTTTCTGGAAGATTTTTTATAGAATTAATATTTTTTTTAATTAAGTATTTGGTAGAATTCCCCAGTGATCTTGGCTTAGCATTTTCTTTATGGAAAGGCTTTTAACTACAAATTTGAGTGCTTTAATAAATATAGAACTATTCAGCTTATCTATGTCTCTTGAGCGAGCTTTAGTATATATATTTCAAAGAACATATCTAGTTCATTTAAGTAGTCAAATTTTTTGGCTTAAAATTATTCTAATATTTCCTAATTTCCCTTTTAATATCTGTAGAGTCTGTAGCGATATACCCTCTTTCAATCCTACTATCAGTAATTTTTGTCTTCTGTCTTTTTATCCTCAATTTGGCTAGAGGTTCATCAATTTTTATTGACCTTCTCACAGATAATTATGATACTCAAATACCCTCTTGATTTCCCCGTTTCTTACTGTAACTCTAGTTCCCACATCTGGAGTCTCCATATAACAAAAAAGGATGGTCTTTCTTCAAGTATAAAATTCAAACTCAGAGTCACATGTAAGACTTTCCCTAATATCTGCAACTGCTTATGTGCCAGTTGTAACAAAATTCTTGTAGTTTTCTTGGTACACCAAAAATGTAATGTCTTTCTGTTTTTGAATATGTTGTTTCCATTAAGGAAAATACCCTCTCCACTTTCCCTCTTTCCCTAGCTCTTGATCATTCTTTAATATTCAATTTAGGGATTACTTTTGTGTAGTATGACTTCTTTGGCTACCTCCTACCTTGCCACTCAGTGTTTTCATAGCACTCTTGCATACGGCTCCATAGAACTTATATTTGTATTATTGATATTCTGTTTACTCATATGTGTCAATCTAAAATAACAGAGAGAATGGCTATCCATAGAAATGAATTTAATCATTTAATCAGGAATAAACAGGGGGTTAAAACACATGCTATGACAAATCATAGGCATGTCTGGAGAGACTGGGGTAAGGAAAAACTCTTAAAGGCAAAAAGAAGAAGTACACATAAGCTGCTTTGAGACAAACCTCATTGGCCACAGGGACCTGTTGCAGGAGCTGATGTTAACTCATCAGTGAAGACAGCCATTGCTAGGCAACTGTTCTTGGGAGGGTGGCTGATCTGAAAAGTCGCAGTCTTGAGGAACTTTTTGCAGTGAGCCAGATGAGCAGGGTGTGTAGGAACTTCTTGGGCAGAAACAACTGCTTCACTCATCTTTTTTTTTTTTTTTTTTTTTTTTTGAGACTGGGTCTTGCTCTGTTGCCCAGGCTGGAGTGCAGTGGTGCAATTATAACTCTTGGGCTCAAGCGATCCTCCTGCCTCAGCCTCCCAGCTAGCATGAACTACAGACATGCATCATCACACCAAGCTAATTCTTAAGTTTTTTTGTAGAGATGGACTCTCCTTATGTTGCCCAGTCTGGTGCCTCACTTATCTTCATATCCTTGCTGCTCAGGTCTATGTCATACAACTAGAGATCAATAATGAGCCAATATTAGGCAGTATTGTTTAGTCTGTTGATTCTTAAAGTGTGATCCCTGGATCAACAGCATCAGCATCACCTGGCTGAACTTGTTAGAGTTATAAATTATGTCCCATCCAGCTTGACTGAATCAGAAACTCTGGAGGGGAGACATAGCAATCTGTAGTTTAAAAAGCTCTCCAGGAGACTCTGTTGCCTGATAGAGTTTGAGAGTAATTGGTTGACTAGCGAGAAAATGACTGTGGAATCAGTGAGACCTGGCTTAAATACTGTCGCTGTCGCCTTTAAACTCTTTGACCTGAAATAACTTACTTAACATTTTTAAAGCCTCAGGTTTTTATATATAAAAAGGGGATAGTAGGTGGTGTTTTATGATTAAGGTTTAAATTAAATAATTCAGCTAAAGCTTTTAGTGTAATAATTGTCCCATGATATGTGTACTCAATAAATGATAACCATAAACAATAGTAAATAATAATAATGATACCCATATATAATAATTTCTACTTGATGGAAGTGGAAGGCTGCTTTTGGCAGTCTCTCTGGAGATTGTTTTGATTATACATAGAATTAAAAAGTCACAGGGAAGTATAAAAAACCATCCTTAGAATCAAAATATTCTAAGGAACAGCAAACAGAATCAACAAGGAAAAGGAAAGAAAGAAGAAAAAACATCAAGAGAGATCAATTTATTATGAGAGGATAAAATTCCAATGAAATTATTTGAAAATGTGGTACCTATATTTTGCTACAAAATTCACAAGTTTTTTGCTTGGTTGAAAATAGAGACTTGGTCATATTCAAAGTTTGAGTGGTATTTAATTTGCAAATTATTATCTTGTTTTAGTTATGAGATTATTGTCGAGCACCAACCACAGAGTAGGCTTGGTGGTAGATACAGAAATACAGAGATAAAGGACAGAGTATTCCCCACCTAAGCTAAGGTAAGCTCAGAGTCTAGTGGGACTTACCAGACACTACCAGAGTGATACCTAAAACAGGTTAGGTGATCTTTTTTTTTTTCTTTCTTTCTTTCTTTTGAGACAGAGTTCAAGCGATTCTCCTGCCTCAGCCTCCCAAGTAGTTGGGACTACAGGCATGTGCCACCACGCCCAGCTAATTTTTTTGTGTTTTTAGTAGAGACGGGATTTCACTGTGCTAGCTAGGATGGTCTCGATCTCCTGACCTCGTGATAAGTGATCATTTCTTTGGGATTTTAAATAATTTGTAATGGGAGGGATACAAAGAGGGAAAGCTAGATGAGCAGCTAAGATGGTCCTCAGAGTTTAGTGTGTCTGTGAACAAAGAGAAAGAGATTGTCTTCAGCATCAACATTCCTTAAGTGGGCATTTCTCCTGGAATTTGTAGCCCTGATTTGGTTGAAGTTTTCACCAAGCCAGATCCATTGAAAAACTGTATTTATTATTTTGGTTTGTCAGGGGAGAATTTCAAATTTGGTTCGATGCTCCAAATGTGTTGGTTATCTATACATTCAAGGCAGTGTGCTAGGTGCTGGCGGTACCAAAGATGAACAAAATGTAATCTTTGTCCTGAAAGAGTTCAGTGTCTACTGAGATAGATCCATATACTCTTAACAGTGGTATATTTTATAGCTCTTTATGGTCAAAAAACACTTTAACATCAATGATCTTAATTGGTCTTCACAATAGCCTAATGAAGTAAGTAGAGTCAGTATTATTAGCCCATTCTACAGATAGACAATTAGATTAAAAACAATGCCTAATATTTGTCTGGAGATTTACACTATGTTAACTCCATCCTCTATGTTACTGCCCTTAGGCAATCAATCAACAAGGTTTGTTGATTCTATCACCTACATGTCTCTGTAATTCCTCTCACTATTTCCACCACCACTGCCTTAGTTGAAACAAGTTCGTCCTTCCTTGCCCAGGCTATTTCAATAAGCTCCTAATTGGTCTCCCTGCCTACAATTTCTACCCACTCCAATCTGCCACAGAATTATCTTTCAAAAACAGCAATGATCATACCACTCATCTGAAAAACTCTTGCTGGCTCCTCTCTCCACCAACATATGCATGGCATAAAGGCACTTCACAAGGCTCCCCTGGTCAAAACTTCAAACCTTACCTCTTGATGTTGATCAACCCTGCCCCCTTGCTAAGTACACACAGACTAGATGCTCCAGCTACACTCAACTTATCATATTCTTTCAACCCTCTGTATACCTCTGTCTGATAAAGTTCATACCCTTTCCTTCCTTCCTTCCTTCCTTCCTTCCTTCCTTCCTTCCTTCCTCCCTCCCTTCCTTCTCTCTCTCTCTCTCTCTTTCTTTCTTTCTTTCTTCTTTTTTATTTTTTGAGACAGATTCTCACTCTGACACCCAGGCTGGAGTACAATGGCGAGAGCTCAGCTCACTGCAACCTCCACCTTTCAGATTTAAGGGCTTCTCCTGCCTCAGCCTCCCGAGCAGCTGGGACTACAGGCATGTGCCACCACGCCTGGCTAATTTTTGTATTTTTAGTAGAGATGGGATTTCACCATGTTGGCCAGGCTGGTCTCGAACACCTGACCTCAGGTGATCCACCTACCTCGGCCTCCCAAAGTGCTGGGATTACAGGTGTGAGGCACCGCGCCTGGCAGTACTCTTTCTTTTAAAATTTGATCTTCAGCAAGTTGTTGACTTATTTATTCATATAAGTTTCATTCCATTTGCAATTGAAACCTTTATGACCGGGGTGGTCTTGTTTGTTTGTTCCATGCTTTGTGATCCCAGGTGTTTTTGCGTCTTCTGTTACACTATTTAATGCAATGTAGGAGGACTGTTGTGTGCCAGACTGCTTTCTCCTCAGGGGCTGTGCTGAAAACCTTCTGGAGAGAAGGGGCTGCATTTGTATTATCTTTACCTTGGAGACCCTAGTGCTAATGGGAATGACTCTTAACAAGGGTTGCCAGATTGGACGACAGGATTACCTGTTAAACTGGAATTTCAGATAAACAATGAATGATTGTTGAGTATAAGTATGTACCAAATATTGCATAAGACTTGCTTACATTAACATTTTTAAAACCCGAAATTCAAATTTAACTGGCCATCCTGCTTTTTGCTTCATTAAATCTAAGAACTCTACTTCCTACGGACCTAAAATCCAGCTCTTATACCCCCTGGCCATTAAGCACTACCACATTTGCAGTATCTAGTGACAACCAAGGCTGAAATTCCCACCCTGCCTTCATGGAACTTCCAGATGAGCACAGAAGGTACAAAAACTACATCTAGAATTGATATTTAACCCTCGAAGGCTACATGTTTTTGATAAACATTGACATGGTAAATTACAGGCCTAAGGACATACCGTGGACTCATCATATAGGAGAAAATAAATCCAAAACGTTTTTTTCAGTTGCCTAATGATAAGAATACATTGAAGGGAGTCTGAAAAGCTTAGTTGAAAGTGTCTTGGTTGCACTTTTACTCAAACTACTACAATATTGAGATCAGCGCAACCTTGGTCAAATTGCTTAACTTTTCTGTACTTCCTTTTAAAGTGTGCACGGGGGAGGGAATGGGGCGAGAGTAGGAGGGTAACCAAAATCTCTTGCCTAATGAAATGACTGTCAAGCTAAACGTGTAACTTCATAATATTAATATGTATCCAGATGAGGGCAGAGGCAAAAGTCAGGCCAGGAGCATTAATTAACAAGTTTTCCGTTCTTGTTGCAGAATGCACAAACCTGGAATTGGAGCCAGGAGATTGCAAAAATGATTCCAGATCTGCATGGTAACAATTTAAACTGACTTCCACTCCTGCCTGAAATTTAGCAGCAGAGGAAGTTCTTTCCTTGGCCGTCTGCCTTCGCCCGCCTCCTCCATCCCCTAGTACCTCAGGCCGCTCACTCCCCACATCTGTTTCCAAGCCAGAGAGCTTAGGGTCACAGCATGGCGCAATAAGCAGCATTAGCAGGCAGCATGAATCAGTGGTAAACCTTTGATTTTAATTCCTTGCCTCTCCTAGAGAGGAAGTGTGGTCTGGTGGTTAACCCACTGAAAAAAGCAGCTAGAAGGCAAAATTCCTGGTCCTCTCCCTGCCCCTGTTCTATTTTTATTGGGACACCCTGACCATCCAACACACTTTCATTTTTTTTTTTTTTTTTTTTTTTCAACGTCACTATACTACATTATTCCCTTAACTGGCTTTTTCATAAAACACACGTAGGAAACTGGTTAAACAATTCCTTAGCCTTATTCCAGAATCTCACAGGGAAAGGCCTGGGAATCTCCATTTTAAACAGTTACTACAGATAAGTCTTTATAATCAGCCTCAGCTCAACGCTCAACTGTATGCCCGTTACACATCACACCAGGCAAAGGAGAAGCAAGCTTTAAAGGAAACCTAGCCAGTATTTACAGGATTTGCTTTTACAAGCCCATGTGAGAAAGACTAAAGGGTAGGACAAGGAGATCTGGACTCTAGTCCTGGCTCTGTATTTCCAGAGCTGTGCGAGCATGGACAGGTCAGTGAAACTCCCCTGGTGGCATTTTCATCATCTTAAAAATAAAAGTGATTAGATCATCTCTTTCAGTTCTGTGATTCAATGAATTATTTCTGTGATTTCACAGAAATGCCAAGATGGGCTCAGAAAATCTATTTTCCTGAAAATGACAGCGGGTGCAGTCACGGAGGTGTGGGTTGACTTGTTTGGGGTTGTGGGAAGACAATGGAGACAAGTGGCAGCCGGGAGGTTTGGGGCCACGGCCGCAAGGAGATTTCTCCCCTCCCTTCTCTCTTGAGGCTCTGCAGCTGGCCTACTTATGCAAAGGCTTTGGTTCCTCTTTCCTTTTTAAAAGCTTTTCTGACTTGTACATTCCCCTGAGGAGCAGAGATTCATCATTTTGCGGAGAACTTGCACACGCTTTCCTGAAAGGAAGAAAGGAGGGAGGGATGGGAGGGGTTGGGTGGATTAGTGAGTAGGCTAGGGTTAGTTGCCAAAGAAATGAGTCTCTGCGTGTGTGATCAACATATAACCATCACATTGTTGGCTCTGAATATGCCCAGCGAAACCCTTTGTCCCACTTCCACAATGCCTAGAAGTGTGTTCTCGTTAGTGGACTGGACATCCGCCTACGCATCTGTCTCTGGAGCATTTGGACATTCTTCCACCCCAGAACAAGTGGGGGTGAGTGAGGAGAAGGAGGAGTGAGTCATGATTGTAGGAAAAGGATGTCTTACGAAGCCAACGCAGAACTAGCTTCCTAGAAACATCATGACAGGTCCCATAAAGCCCACGTTTGGTTCTAATTATAACATGCCCACATTTGAGCATTTTTACAGTCTTCCCATGGTAACAGCAGGGTTTCTGAGGAAGAGGACTTTGACTCAAATGTGCTCTATATGTCTAATAGTGTGAGCTGGTTGGGCTGAAAAAAAAAAGCAGTTATTTTTGCTATTTTACAAAGGAGATACTATTGGCTTGTCTGTGCCTATTAACACAGCTATAAATGGGCGAAGGGTGTAAGCACATGATATAAAGAAATCAAAATGAGCCATATAAAATTTAAAAGATATTTTTTAAAGGCCATGATGAGCAATGTAAACAAAATCAGAAAAAAAATAAAAATCTTAAATAAGTGGAATTTGTTTTCCCCCTCAACTTGAGACAAATGGCAAGCTAAAAATAAACAAATAAGCAAGACTTTATTTAAAAAGCAACGTTGGAAGGATGCTTTGAACCATTTAATTCTAGCTCCATAGGCGACACGTTCTGATCCTATTAAACCAGGACTGCTGTTTCTGGAGACGATCATAAAGCATAGCATACATCTTTGAAAAATCAAGTTAGGTTCAAGCATGATTTTAGTACCATGCATTATTTTATTTTATTTACAAAATCTTTGAAAATGGCTAATTCTGAGAAAGTTATTCACAATCATTTGAAAGTATATCTTAGTCCTTTGCTATTTTAGATAAATGAAAATTTTATTTTTCTGATTAATTCTTTCCTATTTTTATTACTTAGATACCAGAGATACTAGCCAGAACCTAGGAGGCTGGAGAGGAAACCCTTTCGTCTTTTAGTATGAAGGATTCCAGGCTGGAATAACTAGATCTAGGAGACATCATGAGGCAAGAGGGATTTCCCAGGCTACCCTGGAGACAGAGCTGAGGAATAGTGTGTACTTCTGCGTGAAGCCGGCTTGGAGCTGGTTGGATTTTTTTTTTTTTTTAACTCTCTGCAAAGCTGGCATATGTGGCATTTAGAAAAGGAAGAGAAATTCTGCCTATCCATTTTGCAAGATTATCAAATGAGCCTTTACTCTGTAAATCTCAGCAGTTATGAAAGTTGGCATGGTTTTTAAACCCCACCACAGGAAGTGGGGATGATCAGAAAACATGTTGGCCATGTTTTAAAATTTTCCAGAAGTATAAGAGATTCTCTTTCTGTATAAATAGTAATGACCTCAGGTTTAGTAACTTCTTAGGACATGATTAAGGCAAAAGATACATACTTTCCTCAATTTTAGTTTCTTCAGATAAATCCTTGGAATTTTGTATGATAAATTCAGGAAGTTTATTATGGTTTATTTTCATGACAAATGAAGAAATACTAACCTGTACTTGTTTTTCCCTATTTTAAGCATATTTACTTGTTTTTACAACAAAATGTCCTCTTACCAAAATTTGGGCTAGAGCAGTAATGTTTTGAGGTGGGACCCCAATATATTGTGGTTATTAAAATTATTGATTAATCAGTTGGCATCTGGCAAAGCAAAATATAATAGCTAATTTTTATATTACATATATAGCTTACTATGTGCCAGGCACTGTTTCCAGTACTTACAAAAATTGCCAGTATTGTAGATAATCCTGAAAACCACCTTGGTTCTCATTTACAGATGGAAAAACAGAGGCACAGATAGGTTATGTAACTTGCCCTGGGTCACCAGAGGATAAGAGAAGGAGCTCGGTTGCAACTCTGGTAATATGTTTCATCAGTCCAACCTCTTAATCACCATGTGAAATTACCTCTTTGAAAAACGACCAAGAGCCCATTATAGAAAACAGAGCTGAGAGGAATGCATTTGAAAGACCCAAATTCTTGAAACTTAGTCTCAAACACAGACAAGCACTTTTGGAGAAACAGTAAGAGGAATATGCTTCTAGTGTCAAGAAGGAAGAGTTCTTTGGCATGACTGTAGACACCTAAGTTCTTAGATATTGCTTGAATAAGTCATAAGAGGACAAAGGCCATTACTTCATCTTCTTTATCAACTGAAATATCATCCTTATGAAGTATCATAAAAGTGCACTTCCTGTCTATAAGGAACTCGTGGTTTGATAAGATAAAGGTAATTGTTGACATTTGATAAGCCCTTATTGCAAAACTGCTGTAGATAGGGCATGTAAAGGTGAATAAGCCATCATGCTTGTTTTCAAGGTGACTGCAACCTGGATGGGAGATGGACAGTCACCACTGGGTGTGGTAGATGTCATGGCAGGTGGAAGAGAAGGAGTCTGTGAGAGCAGGAGGAGGGGCTCCAGCCCAGGCAAGGGATTCCGGGATGTCTTCCCCAAGGACATAGGGCCTGACTGAAGTCCTTCAGAATGGTTTCCTCCCATTTCCACATCACGCTCGCCTTCTCATCCATATCTGAATTTATAAGTAGTAGCTTTAAAGACATGATTTGTTCTTATTTCCCACTCATATGTCTTCCTTCCCACTTACCTCCCAGGTTAGCTGCTGGGATCAAGCTCAGCAGAAAAGAGCTAAGAAGCGTTGGAGTAGGACAGTTGAAGGCCTGGGAATAGATATTTTTTGCATCTGATGCACCCCATCTGTTTCGAGACCGCACTATCGTAGCATTCTATGCAGATGGATCTCCTGGTTACTGACCACTTACCTGAGCTTCTTTTTCTTCTTTCTTTTTTATATTGCACTTTGTAACTGTACATATTTATGTGGTATATACAATTTAATGTGTGTATATGTATATGTTGTATAATGATCAAATCAGATATTTAGCTTATCCATCACTCATACATTTATCATTTCTTTGCCGTGAGAATATTCAAAAGTCTCTCTTCTAAGCTATTTTGTAATATACAGTGCCTTACTGTTAACCATCATCACCCACCTCTGCAATGAAACACCAGTACTTATTCCTCCTATCTTATTCTAACTTTGTACCCTTGAGCTTTCTTTTAGTGTCGAGCTTTCCTCTAATTTTGCCTTTGTTTGCTTCTTGTTTCCCCATATATTTACATGATCTGATTTCTGCTTCCTTGCTTAGTTCCTGTCTCTCTGCTAACTCTAACCTTTGATTTATGTTTTCTTTTGGAGGGCCTTAAATTATATTTCTGCCCCTTGATTTACACACTACCTCCATGCTTCCTGACATGTGCACTCATATATTCCATTATGTCAATTAGGAATTTGAATCTCAGGAGCAGGTAGAACTTAGTGCTAGATGCCCAAGAATAGAATCCAAAGTAAAATAGAAATCTTACTGCTCTCCCTTAACTAGAGAAAACTTCTGGGAGAAAAGAAATCTTGAAAATCTTTGACTGTTAACGGCTGTTATATATTGGAACATAGCCTTTTGATGAAAAAGGAATGCTTTAGACTTAGGTGGGCAATTTTAGTTGACAGTTATGTGTATTCCCTTATTTTTTATTTTATTTAATTTATTTTTTATTTCTTTTTTATTATTATACTTTAATTTCTGGGATACCTGTGCACAACGTGCAAGTTTCTTACATAGGTATACACGTGCCACGTTAGTTTGCTGCACCCATCAACCCATCATCTACATTAGGTATTTCTCCTAATGCTATCCCTTCCCTAGCCCCCCACACACTGACAGGCCCCAGTGTTGGACGTTCCCCTCCCTGGGTCCATGTGTTCTCATTGCTTACCTCCCACTTATGAGGGAGAACCTGCGGTGTTTGGTTTTCTGTTCCTGTGTTAGTTTGCTGAGGATGATGGTTTCCAGCTTCATCCATGTCCCTGCAAAGAACATGAACTCATCAATTTTTATGGCTGCATAGTATTCCATGGTATATATGTGCCACATTTTCTTTTACTTTCTTTTTTTTTCCAAGACAGAGTCTCTCTCTCTCGCCCAGGCTCGAGTGCAGTGGCACAATCACGGCTCACTGCAACCTCTGCCTCCCAGGTTCAAGCGATTCTCCTGCCTCAGCCTCCCAAGTAGCTGGCACTACAGGCACATGCCACCATGCCAGCTAAATTTTTGTATTTTCAGTAGAGACGGGGTTTCACCATGTTGGCCAGGATGGCCTCAATCTCCTGACCTCGTGATCCGCCTGCCTCAGGCTCCCAAAGTGCTGGGATTACAGGCGTGAGCCACCGTGCGCGGCCCACATTTTCTTTATCCAGTCAGTCATTGATAGGCATTTGTGTTGGTTCCAGGTCTTTGCTATTGTGAACAGTGCTGCAATAAACATACATGTGCATGTGTCTTTATAA